>NW_010247897.1:0-8315 GCF_000690775.1 Eurypyga helias
ACTTTGCACTTGGTCTTGTTGAACTACTGTGTCCTTTTTCTTTTTTCCACTGACTTGATTTTTTTGTAAAAGAATGGGAATGGCAACAGAAAAGATATATATAGACCTTGCATATAAGACTATGACTTGGTTTCTACTATGATGTTTACATTGGATATCGGTATATACTGTCACATGTGGCTATTTATGCTCTATGCTAAAAGCACACATAACAGTTGATAGTCACTGCTACTATGCTCTTTATCATAAACATTTCTATTAATCTCCCTGATCTCTTTTTAAATATTAACTATTAAAATATGTCATGAGGCACAATGAACAGCCAGAACTTCAGAAAGTCTTTGTATGTACCTCATCAAGCAAATATAGAAATGAATATGAAATTTAAGAAAAACTAGAACATTCTTTTGGTAAGATATTTAGCTAGCGTACAAGCTACCATTTTAACCCTTCTTAGCAATGAAGGGCAGCAAGTTTAGAACTCAAAAAATACATTAAGACTGTGAGTTCTTCTTCAATTACAAACTACTGCTGTTAATGCAGGTACCACACAGAAGTCAATACCTTGTAGGAGAGGTCACACTTGGTAATCATGTGCCCTTTTAGGCTTGAAATGCTTACAAAGCTACTCAAGGGATATGGATACCTATCTTCCCTTTGAAAATTTGTTACCACAGATTATTTGCCGTCAATATTTAGAAGCTTTTTAGAAGACACTGTGCTTTTTTGAGACATGCCAATGCACTAGTAAATAGTTTACAACCATTCATACACAAGGGACACCTGTCCCCAGAGTAGGCTCCGTTTGCCTTACTTCAGTCCCAGCCACACCATTCTTTCTGCCAACCTGTATCAGGCTGCAGCTTGTCAAACACTTCAGTCATGAATCAGTTGTTTGAACTTTTAATTAAAGAGTAGTATGAATTATGGAAGGATCAATGACACTCCACACATACAATTTGCCTGACATGTCTTCTCTTGTAGTGAAAATTTCATTAAAGGGCCACTGACTTAGTTAAAAGTTTCTGCTTCTGCCTTTGGCCAGCTCTGCCTAGGTATGGTGTGATGCCTAAATTTTGCAAACCTGGGTGCTAGAATTTGTTAAGGTCTTTTGCTCATCATGCCTTCCCAAACACTCTAAAGAAACCCAAGATACTTCCAGATTACACAGCTTGTAATGAGGGTAAATTTGCACAGAGTGAATTTCAGGTACTTTTCAACAGCTATCTGGAACAACCTGAAAACTAGAGCCCTTCTGGCAGAAAATTAAAAATGAGGCCTTCAGAGTTTGTAAACTAGGAAATTGTAAGAACAAAAACCAGAATTCAACTGCCACAAGCTTTATGTAGGTTTTTAAATACCAGTTTTTACTACAGTCATGTTAAATCTGCAAGCACTGTTATGTTTCAGAGAGAAAAAATATATTCTTTTACTTAAAACTGCCCTAAAATTTTCAGGGTTTCCTTTCTCGAAGCCTGCCACTTCTGTACTTCTTTCAAGGCATTAACTGGTGAAGCTTTTTCTTTAGGAAACTATGTGTGCAGAAGCATACTATAGCTAGAACAGAAGTCAAGGCATTCAAGGGAGAGCACCTGGCACCAGGTGGCTAAGGCAGAGCAGCCAGAGCATCACCTAGCACTGCATTCAATTTGGGCCAGAATAGTTAGCACACGCCCCGCTGCCCAGAAACCTGGACACACCTATGAGAAAGCCACGGCTACTGGCATGGCCGCTGGCAGCATGACAGACAATACAATACAGAAGGTAACACACGGGGAAGAGAACAACCCCTCTAGACGCAGTAAAACATCACACCCATGGACATCCTTGTGCGCAAGGCCACCATCCAGGGCTCCAATTCATCAGGAGATCAGAGCGAGTGTCCTCTGCCCCAAGGTCTGTACTGTTGCTCTGCACCGGATGGCAGGGACGGGGTCCTTGGATGCAGTACAAAGCATGCTTGTGTCAGGCACAAGAAATCAGTATCCACCTGCTACACTTATCCTGCATGGTAAAGAAGTTTTAGATTTTATGCCATGGAGCAGTGTGGTTCTGTCCTGGCAGCCAACCCACCCAATTCTCCCAACAGCTGCCTTTAGCAAAAACTACCAATTTTTTTTACTTAAAATGTGTGGGTCGGCTGGATTGTCCGAGGTGTCCAAGGTGTCCCTGCCCATGGCAGGGGGGTTGGAACTAGATGATCTTTAAGGTCCCTTCCAACCCTAACCATTCTATGATTCTATGATTGTTCCTACCCAGGTGAAGCCACACTCACTGCCTTTTAATCTTCCCTCAGACGCCAGATTGATTGGCTTTCTGAAATGTGTCATAACACTTTGTTCTTACTTCTACATGCATCTGTCAAACTTTCCAAACTGCTGGCATATCCTATTGATGGGAATTTTAATTGGTCCATTTTCCTTCTCCCTAATCCATACAACTGCTTCCCATGTGGTCATTTCCATGCAGAAAAACACAGCTTACTCTGGAAATTTAAATTCAGGAAGTCTTATATAACCATAAATGTCTTAGTGCTGACTCCAAGAGTGTAGAATAATACCTTTTCATCGACACAATGCTTTTTATACAGTGTTGCTAAACACTGTAATTGACAAAGCACACAGATCTTTTCAAAGCAGTTTCTGGAAATGCTAGGAAATGCGAAGAGGCTTTTCTCCAGGATTTTTCCATTTTGAGGAAGGAGGCTGTGAGCACGTAAATAGTTCTTGAGGACCTCCTCCAGCTCTTCTGACAGCCAATCAGGCTCTCAGAGGCTACATCTCGTTCACTCACATTGAACACACAGCTCCTGCAGGTTTCCCAGCAGAAAAATCTCTACAGATGTCAGGTATGTGGAGGGAAAAAAGCTGCAAGCTGAGAGCAGATACATAGAGAGTTGTGAGAAAGATGCCCGGGGCTGGAAGCAGCAGTGAGGAACACCTGAAACTGGAAGGAGCAAATGTGCCTAGAGGGAGGCTGGGGAGAAGCCACGCAGGAAGAAAATAAAGGTACTGTCTGGCCTGAGACAAGAGGACAGTCTAGAGGGATATCGATGGTTTGGAGGGAATTATGGAAAACCCACAGTGGTAAAAGGGTACCAAGAGTTTAAGCGAGAAGTGTGGGAGAAAGGAGAAGTGGTGTCAAAGCACTAGGAAGAATGGCCATTTTGGAAATCTAGACTTTGATTTTGTGATCAATTTCATTATGTAACTAGGCAACTTGCAGTAGTTGCAGAATAACCTGGCCTTTGGCACACTGAAGCCTCGTTATGCTACTGCATTAACTTGCAGGTACACGAACTCATAACCGCTTGCTAGCCAGAGGTGCTCAGTCCCTTCAAAACCCAAATATAACAGATTGAAAGTGTGTCTGTGTGCCACCTTTTAATGCTAAGCAGTGTGCGTGGTAAGACTGATAATAAAAACATACGTGTGCGTTTGAAAACTGATATCCTTCATCCCCAGCTTTTGGCTTGTGCAAAGCTGGTCACCAGACAGACTTGAAAGACCCACCAGTGGCGTCTTCTGAGAATGCAAGTGCAAACCTTAAGCTAATCAAATGTCAAAAATCAATGAACTTCAGCCATCTTGCATATTGAAAGAACTATTTTGATAATGACACTGCTATTACTTTTTCATAAATATGCCTGGAAAGGCTGCTCTCAAACTACAGAACTTGAAGTTTTCTGATGTAATATTCCTCTTAAGCACTGGACATAATACATAGAATTTATAGCAGCTAATGGAACCAAAGGTGCAAAATGAAGCATTCAAAAGCAAGGAAAGACTGGAATCACCACTGCCTGCAACAGATTAGTCCAGCCCTGTTGTCAGTGTGGACAATGGTACAGTTCGACGGACACAACCAAACACAGGTGAAGACTCACTTGAGAGCCACAGTTTCAAAGAATTCTGATCTTTTGCTTTTGCTTGTTTGTTTTGGAACTCTTAGCATGTTTTGCTGTAAACAGGTCATTAAAAACAGCTGCAGGCACATCACTGTTATGGACATGGATTAGGAACCAGCATGTGGGAGTAAGTGGAAACAGCATACAATATCTAGACGGCAGCATCTTGGACTCAGCCTGTAGTTTGTTAGCTGACAACCGGATCAGGACAAGCCTCACTGCCCTTAGGACATTTAACCTCTTCTTATGTGTCTGCCCATATTGAACACAGTAGAGGAAGTCAGCCTCAGACACACAGGGAAATCTGAAGGTCTGGAAATAAATTTTATCAAGCTATGGTACAATGGATCACACTGGCTGGATTTGGTGATTTACTCCTCATCTAAGAAAAACACCTGCATTTTCCTCTCCTTACTTCTTCAGGAGGTTTTTGCCAATGGTGAAGTTATTCTGCAATATTTGAATGCACTGAAAATAGAAAATTCCTAAATGTATTTAACTGACATTTTGTGCCTGTTAACACACTAAACATTTACTATGGTGAAGATTAATTTATGGCTACAGGGTAAAAATCATTTTTGTTTCTCTGGCTACAAGAGCTTATTTTCCATTAAAGATACCACAAAACTTCTGCAAGAGCTGCTGAACTCCACATTTTTAAAATCAATATTATCCAGGCTTTTCATTGAAAACAAGAATTATTCCTGCATTGTGCTACAGCAGTTCCAATCCTTTCTCCACTTTTGCTGTCTCTGTCACAGAAAATGTGCATTCACATTTAACTGAAGTTTATTGCCAGGAAAATTAATTCTAGTAACAGAATGAAACATTTTCCTGAACTGAAAGGCAGTATGTAACAAATGCAAACTTGTTTAAGCAACAGCTCAACCTGTTTTTTTCTTCCAAAATAAATGCTCTTGGCCAGGTCTTGCAGAGAACTTACAGGCCACAGTCAGCCAGACACACAAACCCACAAGACTACCTGACAGGCAGTGCTTTGCAATGCCTGGTTTCTCAGCAATGGTAAACTATTTGGTTCAAAATATTTAGCACAGCATCTCCACATTTATCCAACAGTAGAAAGCAGTAGAAATATTTGTGACAAACATCAGCCTGCTGCCATCTACTGGTGAAAAGTTCAGGATATTGAACAACCACAAACACCATCAATTCTTGCGTGCTCGCATTATCTTGAGCTTTTATCTCACAGTAAGGCAATGCAGTATTACTTGTGCGTATTACTTAGAGAGAAACAAGCACGTTAATGATTTCACAGGGAGTAAGGATCCTTTTCACAAAATCCCTTGCCACCGACCCTTTACCACACCTGCAATAATCTGGATAGCAACTGTCAGAGGGACAAAGTGGCTTCAGCATTAAGTAGTAGATACAATTTTACTACAATACACCAATCCAGCAACAATAAAATAAGCTTTAGAAGCCATCTATTTGCATGCACTGTAAAAAGGAGAGACAAAGCACGAGTGAAGTCAAGAAAGGCAAAATTTGACACTGAACACGCAAAGCAAGGTTACATTGACCAAGCCAGAACTGCAAGAGTACAAACAGATGACACTCCACTGACTTCTACCCACTAGTCTTGACTCTTGCCTGTTCTGCGCACTAAGCATGTGCAGCTGGGAGATGTTGCTGACAGTGGCACATCCCGGGGGCATGAGAAACCAGCAGATGATAATTCTAAGTGGAGATGCAGGATTCAGATGCTCAGGTCACCTCTTCCCACCTTCACAACAAAGAGCAGCAAGTTCTTCACCACAGCATATCCAAGTAATGGCCAGGATAAGGAATACTCGGGCACTGCAGTATTAGTTTTGATGCTTAGAATAGCCAGCAGAAGGATGACAGCAACCGGCAATCCTTCAGCCCATTTAGTCCAACTGTAGCTAGGTCTTGATGAACTGAGGCTGACTCCCTTGAAAAATTATTATCGAGAGAGATGCTGTTTCAAACATTCTGATGAACACGCTCACAGTAAGATCACTCAGAATGCAGCGCTACCATAGGTCAACTGAGCATCAAACATTGCTAGGGGTACAAGATGCAGGTCTGCAAACTACTCTGGCAGACCAAGCAGCACAAAGTCAGATGCACAATTTGCAGGACGCTTTACAAGGCTGAAAAATGTAATACAGTAATCCTACGCAGTACACTCATTCCATCCTTAGGGAACAGGAAATACACACCTCCTGGTGCAATCAAACATAAGCTCCACCACAGCCTGAAAAGCAGAGACTCTAGGAAGGAAATTCAAAATGGATTGAAGGTCACAAGATGACTTTAGAAACCCAACATCTATACCAGTATCACCTTCAAAACCCTGCCAAGAGCAACTATGTGTGCCACCGTAACACTGAGCCATGTTTCAGTTGACAAAGACCGTCATTTCTGACAGCTATTTTCCACAGAAAATACTGACAGAAATAATTCATGAAAATAGGTTGGGTTTTAGGCAAATTAATGAAACTTCTGTTTGATTTTAAAAAAAGGCATGTTTGCCTGTAATCATCTTCAAACATTCCCTTTTTAATAGTTTAAGGATTTAATGTCTTCTTTCACATTCTGGCATTTTATGCTCCTACAATGCCATGCTGATGCCTCTGAAAGAAGTTACAGCAGAACATCCAACATCACAAACACTTGCATTACAATTTAGTAAACAGAAATTTTGAAATAACATGTAAAAAAGATTCATTTTGAACTCCTACCTAGGCAATATGGGAAGAAAATACAGCCAAAGGATTAAACTGTTGGTCCTTGATAAAAATCAGGAATTTCTAACCAGTAGCTCTAACCAGTAGCAAGCAGTTCCTGCTATTTGAGTAACAATCATTGCAAGAAATATTAACTGATGATTAATACTGACTTTCAAATCTAAACCTGCTAAGCAGCAGGGAGAGGCCTTAGAGACAAATGTTGAGCGAAGCTTACTCTCCTGACCAGCATTACCACAGAGACTGTTTCTCCTACTGCAGCAAGTCTGCCTGAAAAAAAAGCCCACACAGTTGGTCAAGCCCCAGGAAATTATTCTTGGCTCTCACCAATGGTTTGCATCTTTCTTCAAAATCAACAGCTTTGATTTGCAAGAACCAAATTGTTCCTGTTCCTGCTCCCTAAGCACCTAATTATATTGAAGAGTGAGGGCATGACCTCTGAATCTCTGTCTCAGACCTGGTCTTTATTGGTATGACCAGCTTTCAGCAATCCCAAGTCCCTGAGATCAGTGGGAAAATGTGGGACAAGGAAAATTTATCCTTAGTGAAGGAGGAGCAAGATAGGAAACAATTAAATGGCACACCCAAGTCCATGGTGAACCCACAAGCACTGAGGGAGTTGGCTCATGTAATTTTGAAGCTGTTCTCTTCATCACTGAAAGGTTGTGACAAACTGGTAGGAGGTTCCTTAGGGCTACGGGAACATAGATGTCACTCCTCTCCAAGGAAGGCAAGGAGAATCTGAGGAACTACAGGCCAGGCAGCCTCAATGCCTGTGAAAATGAGAGAGTAAATAATCCTGGAAAACCAATTCCAGACATTAGCTGTCAAAAGGGCTGGAGGAGGACATTTGGAAAGGAACAGAAAAAGAAGAGTTAAAAAAATGTGTTGAAAAAGAATAGAAGTGTTGAAAAAAAGGACCACTGTTCTTGCAATGACGGTAATGTCTGTAATAGGGGCTTAATTCTATTGCATTTCACTCATGCACAGCAATAATGAACTGAACTGGCAATAAGCAACTGTAATAGCTAGTAATGTGTGAAAGTAATAGGTAGGAATGTGCCAATCAAGAGGACTGACATAACTGATTGTCTAGCACAGACTTCGCATTATGCATTTATTTTTAGAATCAATCTGGTTCTGTAGGAACAAAGAAAATTTTCTGTTAGGTCTATAAGAACTGTTTGACTTGAATTGAATCCAACTCTGGCCTTTTCTAAAGCTCTTTCCAGACATGCATTTGCCAGTTCGTTAACTATTTCCAATACAGCAAACATTATGAAGCCTTAAGCATCTTTAGTACCTGCTAAAAGAAATCCCACTGTTTTTTAAAAAGTTTCTTTAGATTTAAAGCCAGAATTTCATTAAAGCTAATAAAAGAAGCAGAGGTCTATGGAAAGAGGTTCACTCAGTTCTACCTCAGTTTTTCTAAGTCTGTCAGTGTTTGGTCTGCATGAAAACTATTGCTCTACACTGTGAAAATGACATCGCAAACTGCTGAAAAGTGACCCCACAAGAGCTGTGTAGGACTTCCCATCTCAAGAGACTTCCACCGTTGGACACTTCCAGGCTAGTGGATTACTATCCTCCAAGTTCCTGAAGTTTCAGTGCTTTCCACAGTGATGCACTTCATTTACAGAACCTGTGTTTTGAATCATGGAATGGTTAGGGTTGGA
>NW_010247898.1:0-5649 GCF_000690775.1 Eurypyga helias
AGCGTGTCAACCATGCCACACAGTCAGGCCACTCAGCTGTTTCCTCGGTTTGCTCTTCACGTTCAGAAGAACATCGGTTCAAACCTGTGTTCTCCTTATCCAATATCTATATATGCAACAATGACACCAGCTTCCTTCGGTAGGTGTTCATTTAGCAGTTGTGTCAACACCACTGTGAAGCATCCATACATGAGTAGCAGCTTGGACCCATTATGATTCCATCTGAGTCAGTACAAAAACAGATTTGGCTGCAAGCTACCATTTGTGGTGAATCTATATTAGAAATAATGCTACAAATTACACTAAACAGTGTGCCCATACCTAGCTCTAGGCTGGTTTCAATAAACACATGGTCTCTTTGGAAGCGATACTAGAATTATTTTTCTCCTCTTCTGTAGTGGCAACATGGTGAGAGGTTTGTGAAGATCAAGGGATAAAATGGGCTCATTTACATTTCAGAGACTCCAGCTGGAAGCGTTTCCTGTCTGTTTAACAGCAACGCTGTTTACAACCCTGAGATTAAGTTTTCTTTTGCTTTATGTAAAGCATTAAAACGTTCTGACCTTTATTTACTAAATTAATATTCTAATTAACACTGAAAGTTTTACCCAAGAAAAGAAATTGTCTATTGAATCAGACCTAAGATTTTCAAGAGGTGATGACTAACAGTACTTTGGGATATAATAAATCAATGCCTTTTCAGTCATAGGTACTGAAAAAAGTTCTCTATAATACATTTTTGTAAACACTAGCTTAGAGGCAATGCTGTAAAGCATTTTCCTCGGATCATGATATTATGTAGCTGAGAGCTAGATTTCACATGCTAATCACACACGGTTTTTATGGAGCTGTACTCGCAGTTAGGTACCTACAGACAAGTTCCAAAGCATCCAACAGCTTCTCTGTCCCTTCCCTTTGCAAAACCACTGCTACCACCATCACTGCTGCGTATGGCTGAGACAGGAACCTCTGGCACATTGCAGAGGCATGCAGCCAGCCAGCAGCAAGGACACGGTCATGCTCCCCTTCTCCAGAGCCCTCACACACAAATCCTAGAGTTGCAGGTCTGTTTGCAGGAGGCTGAGAGCCACAATACCTCTCGATCCTTGTCACTGCTTGCTGAGCTCTCTCGAGGTCTCAGCACCCCTCCCAGCATAGCCAGAAGGCAGGGGCCGTTGTGGAAGCAAGAGAGCAGTGGCTTTAGCTATAATTCTCCTGTGACTTGAAATATTTTTTTCCTGATGCCATTTTTTTTCTTTTAAGTTCTCCTATGTCTCAGCAAAGACATCAGGGGCTTTTTTCCTTCATCCAAATAGGCATTTTCTCTTATTACTTTCTGAAGTAAGGCCTGAGCTTATTTCAGCTCCTGAAGGAAGCAGCTGCCCTCAGGATAGCTGGCAGTTCACTCATTTTCTCACTGTGGGAGGTGATGTTGTTTTTATAATGAGAGGAATACACAAGGGGCAGGAAGTGTTTGTTACTTCATTCCACAGCTTTCCCCCATAAACCTACTTGAATTCTGAGCATGTTTCCCTTATCCCTTGTCTTCTTTCCATTCCTTAACCACCTGGTTATAACAACCATTGTTAAAACCTAGAACACCTGACCAGGATTACATTGCTGTGATTCCAGTTCGGTGACATGAGCCAGAAGAGCAAACTCTGGTACGAGATAGGTAAGAGCTTAAGGAGCTAAACCTGTGTTGTGCACAATCCAAAGAGCATCACTCTTGCTGTGCTTTTCACAAAACCCACAGGCACCGATTTGAAAAAGCCTAGGTACATGGCACTTCCCAAATAGAGGAATTCAGGACATCACGCTCACCTGCTCTGCTAGGTGTAGAAAAGAGGGCAAGACCAGACTGCTGTGAAGCAGAAAAGAGTTATCCTATTGACAATAGTAGGAGTCCAGCCTGTAAGCATTTTATTGCTTCTTTATTCTTTCTTGTGTAGCAACTGCAAGTACCAATAGCATTTTAATTTGGACTAAAATATTTAAAACTTTGTCTTTTCAAGGACTGCTAAGACCACCTACTTTTCCAAAGCAATAGCCCACTATGATGGGAATGTTTACTAGTTAAAATTTTTTTTTAATGTTCCTGGAAATCTGCCTGATTAAACTTTTTTTCAGAGTGAGAGTGAGTTTCCTAAGGAATCAAAAGGAACAAAAGCCCCATTTTCCTCATGCGTGTTCATTACAAAGGTCTTCATTTAGCCAAGGGCGTCCCAGCTTGGAGTGTATAAGCAAGCCCATTGAAACTAATAGGATTAGTCCAGGCTGGTAAGGCACGTGCTCATGTCTCTTGCTGAACCTTAAATGAGACTTGCTAATGACATTTTTCAAGATGATGTGATTGAAAAGTCTCCAGAGAAACCCCGTTTTGATCAGGTGGCATTTAAGGTAGAGTCAAGGCTCAAAAAAACAAAGTCCAGCCTGTATGGTAGGATCGATCGTATGATGAAGGCATGCTAGAAAGAACATGTACATCAGCACGTAGGGTCAACGTGCCCTGGAAAGGGATGGCTCTTCTTCTGAACCATGTAAAATGCCTCCCAGAGAAAAGTTAGCTTGGATGATTCCTCCATGCCATGCAACATAATAAGCCTGGGAAAGCTCTTACACATCAGTTGCCCCAACTCTCATTCAGTTCCCCATACATTGTTTTATTCCTGCTTTCCCCAGCAAAGCACGTTTCCAGTTAGACTGTCCAAAAACACCAGAACAATTCAAACTGCAGATCTGTAGCATGCTCACCTCATACCACCACATTCAGACAGAGCTCATGTTCTTTAAACAAAAGGAAGCCTGGAGCAACATCAGCACTAAGCTCAGGCCCTGCAGCACTACTCCCTGAGCTCTGATCCTGCCAGCACTCTCCTGCTCTGCCGCAGCAAAAGCAGATGAGGATGCAGCTGGGAAGTCTCTGATGAAATGTCCTGGGGCTACAGAAGTTTTGCTGCTGATTCATTAGCACATTTCTCTAAGTCAAGCAAAGTGTACTGAGAAGTGCTGTCCTTCAGGCTGAGGTTCTCTACAGCCCCAGTGGTCAGTATAAGGTCTGACATGACTTCCCAACTGGAGAAAGGATTTGGGTTCTGGTTTTCTAGAAAAAAATCCTACATTGGGAACATTCTGATTCCATCTTTTGCATTTTTTTTTTTTAATGACATTTTTCATGCCTTCTGCTCAGCTTTGCCAAAAAGGTGTTGGCAACCTAGTTACCCAACAGGACAATTACCTAACCATTAATATCCTTCCTAATTTATGAATTCTATGCTTTTTAAGACCAATTCTAGCACTTCCAAGTGGGAACTAAAGCATGTCCTCAGCCATTTTTATAAAAAGCATTGCAGGTATAAGATTCATATACGCCATTGTATTCCGTACGCTCAGGAAACAGATTATCCTATTCATCTAGCTCTGCCTTATCAACTTAAATAGGTTCACACGTACCAGGTGTCTTCAGTATTTGAATATTGAAATTGCAAAGTGCATACATTATTAATGCTTCTAGGAATAGACCTAGCACTTCATAAAACAGAAGGTGTAAGATTTCAAGGTGGTGGCACAACTTGCTTTTAACGGTAGTGAAAAAAGATATCGAAGAATTTAAAGCAGGTTAATGCTCCACTGAATAAGAGATGTAGCAAGCTAAACTACATGGAATATGGTACTATCCCAAACCACACCTCAATAAAGAAGCCAAACGTTTTGTAGAAGATGTTCCAGCCAAACAAAACAGTACCCAGAAGCATGAATAAAACCTCCACACCAAGACATCCAGTTGGGTTACACTGTCTAAATCCCACATCCACAAAAATTAACACCTGGCCAGCTGAATTTATCCCCAGTGCAAGAGAGAATTTTGCAGAAGTGGGCATCAGGCTTCTTGTTGTGCCAATGGAAAGAAGCTGGTGCCTCCTGACAGCACCTTGTAAAACTGTCAGAGAAACTGGAGCGATTAATTTATCTTGGAGTCCAAGGGAAGTACATCTCCTACATGACAATCTTTCTAATGACAAGCAACCCATAAACTCACCCTGTATGATAACTTCCCCTAACAATGTCATCAACTGTTGTTTTGCCCTTCCACATAAGGATCTGTATCTCACCTAAAAGCTGCCACCTTCTATATCCACGTTAAGTATTTCCAACTTTATTCTAAGATATCTGTGCCAACCCCCCCTAGTTTATATACTGAGCATGATGTCATACAGTATGGAACGTCTCTTTGGTCAGTTTGGGAGAGCTGTCCGGGCTGTGCCCCCTCCCAGGGCATGAGAAGCTGAAAAATCCTTGACTAGAGGAAGCGTTATTCAGCAACAACCAAACCATCAGTGTGTTATTATAATTATACTCGTCCTAAATCTAAAACACAGCACTGACCAGCTACCGGGAAGAAAATTAACTCCATCCCAGCCAAAGCTAGGACACTGCTTCAGGAACTTAAAATCCATTTGTGGAAATAATGTAGGAGTCTAAATTTTACTGAAGATTCCTATTTGACTAAAGAATATTTTTTAAAATTGCTTTTTAATTTCAGGAAGCATTTGAAACATGGTCCATGGGTTAGCATGGATACGTAACTTGGAATATAGTAGGAATTTCCAAAGCATGTCACCCACTTCTGTGCTTCCATATATCCCTCCACCCATTTCTCTGCATCCTTTATTTACAAATCTTTTTGTCCAGACTCCTTACTGGCAGAGATGGGTCTGAAAATTATATCCCCTTATCCCTGGAGTTGAATAGAGTTTGTCTGTACAGCAAACTTCAGTTTGATTTGATTATTTTTGTGTGTGTTGGTTGAAAGCAGAGGTTTAAAGGAGCTGAATAGACTATGCCATGCCAATATATGACAGCTGGCTCCTGGTAAAACAATCTATTAGGTCCTTGCTTGTGCCCATTTGCAAAGATTGAAGAGAGAGTGATGAGTTTCCAAAACACAGCGTGTGGCTTTAAAGCCATGAAATCTACTCTCCTGCTGTATACTCAGAGTGCTGCAGGCACGCAGGTATGTCAATTATTTTCCCCAGCCAGCTTGTGAAACAAACTGTAATCCCTGAAACACTCTGACACTGTACCTACACGGTTCCCGCTACAGAGAGGACAGCCAGGAACATACTATTTATTACCTTCCTACACACCAGTTTATTTATAGCATAATTGGCAGAGCACAGCTATTGCAAGAATACAAATTAAGTATATGCAAATCAGCTCCTCCCCCCAGACACAACGATCTCTTTGCAGCCACAGAGGTACGTGCAATACAATAGATTCAGTCAGCCAGGACCATCCACTCGAGTTTGCAGGTGACAAGTCCCTTCTGGGAATTGAGGTGGTAACATGTAAGATATTCTCAGTGGCATATACAGCCAAACGCAGAGACCCGTGTCCCCTACCTAAGCACTTGAGAATAAGGCATTCAAAATGCCTACTATCCTGGCCACCTGAGATCTAAGGAACATGTAAAACATTGGTTTCTCTAATGTACTCATTTCACGTCTCCCTAATACTTGGCCTAACAGGCTAAAAAGGCCAAGCATTTTAACCAGCTCTATCAACACCTTCCTTAGTTTAAAAGCAGTTTCACAGAACGTTAGAATGGTTAGGGTTGGAAGGGACCTTAAAGACCATCCAGTTCCAACC
>NW_010247898.1:6041-11632 GCF_000690775.1 Eurypyga helias
GTCAATAGCCTTCTGATGTTGAGGACTCCACAGCTGGATGCAGCACTCCAGGTGGGGTCTCACAAGAGGCTAATAGAGGGGCAGAATCCCCTCCCTCGACCTGCTGGCCACACTTCTCTGGATACAGCCCAGGATACGGTTGACTTTCTGAGCTGCGAGCACAAGAGTTTACCTCATGGACTGAGAGCAAGCTGAGTACATAGGTATATTACAGTGGATGGCAAGAGCGGACATGTAGTTAGAGACAGCTGTGGTCTCCCCACTGCCTGTCAAAGCAGACACCTCAGGGAAGGGCATAAACTACACAGCTCAGAATCTTTTTCAACAAATATATAACATGCTATCCATGGCCCTTTTATTCTCATGTAGTTTCGAAGAAGGATTTAGCTCATATTTAAGTCTGAATCTTCAGTGTTGTCCTAAAGGAAAAGGGGTTGGTCACAACCATGAGAGTTCAATTAACAGTGGAGAAAAAACACAATGTGATGCCAAGATTTTGCAGTGTCCACAGAAGTACTCTGTTCTAGCGAATTTTCCACCTTTTGCTAGAGCTGATAAAAATATAACAATGAACCATAAAAATGAGCAAATCTCCTTCCCTATCCAGTCTGGCATCTACATACAGCTGCAAAGATAGATAGCGAGAAGGCTTAGACCCAGCTGGCAGCAATGTCAGGTCTTTCAGCTCTGTATCTCTATTATATCAAATGCAAACAGCATTAGCTTCTAGCTGTGCCAGTCCTTGGGAAATGCAAGTGTTTGGTTGGAGAGAGATTGGCTCAATCTAAGCCTGAACATGGCTGGAGAAATGACAAGGAAGCAGGACAAAAGGAGGAGCCAGAAATAACTTTAAAAGGCTTGCTTTCACCATGTATCCCCAGCTATCACGTTTATCTCTCCTTTTACATGTGCCTGATCTCAAGATCACTAGAAGCTGTTTCCTGAGCTCCGTATTGATGACTCCTTCTCCTATCTGCAGAAAACCAATGCATCACACTCACCGTCAAATAGAGGAAGGCGAGAAAATCCACCCACTTATTATCTAAGATTAGTTTTAAAACAAAGACTTCTATGATGCTTCTTTCTTCACAGCTGCTGGAACCAACACCTTCCTACAGCAAATGTCCCCGACATGGGTCAGGGTGAATCATCTGGGAAAAACTGAGGAGTTTTTTTTGCCTTTGTATCTGAAAATAGGGTAGGTAACCTTCAACAACCCATCTGGGCTCACAACACTTTCAGTATTTAACAATACAGGCTGAATCTTTCTTCTTTTGACTTGCTTGCAGTGGCTTCTCACTCAATAGAGAAGCCGAGTGAAAGCACCAGTCCTGGGGACAAGTGTTCCAGGGACTGCTGTTCCCTCAGGAGGGACCCCTTTGCCTCACATGACCAGAGCAGGAGTGTTACCTAAAGGTGACACTAATTCTTCATGGACCCGTTGCTGTTAGGATAGAAACCTGCTGTAAACACAAGAGTTTTCATGGCAGTTTGCTAATACCTACGAAACTCCCTGCTGAAGTTGGCTACAAAGAAGTGCTTCTACAAGCTCAATAAAAATGAACAGTTCATTTCAGAGTGCTCTCAAACTAGGAATTAAGACCTAAAAAACCCCAGGCTATCCGTGAATCCAAATCCTTAAAAATTAGCTAAGAGGGAGCAAACCAGAGAAGGGTATTCACACAGAGCTTCCATCTAAATGGTCACAGAGTGCGGCGGTGCTCTGAGGAGGGTGCAGGCAGACCAACGAGGACCTGTTTTGCATCCAGCCTCAAATTAGAAGTGCTTCATTTTCCCACATCCTGGCTAAAGCTATAAACAAAACTTAATATGATTTCTTAAGCAAATTGTCTTTTCAATAGGACGAGTTCTTTTTCCAGTTCCAAACTCCAACATCTTTTATGCAAAAACCAAAAGCTACAGCCCATACGATTGCATACACAGACTTGCATAAACACTTTGCCACTTAAAGAGAACATGGGAAACCTGGAAATCCTGATTTCAGGGATGATTTTTGTCTCCTTCAGCACAAGCCAATCAATTTCAAATCTGCCAGAATCACAGATACAAGAAATCTGATTACTCATCAGGCTAATGGGAGCCTTAGCAAATCCCAGAAGACTCCCTGGCATAGGGATCCCACATACTCTAGGACCTCCTGTGATTCACTTCCAGAGAGCACTCCAGCCTGGATGTTTCAGCCACATTATCAAGAACTGGGTCTGGAAAGGAGAGTGAAGGTTGTTGGAAATTTTTGGATTTTATAAAACTGAATGCTGTGAGGCTTTGGGCAGCCTAACTAGCTCTAGATCCTGGCAGAGCTCCTAACCAGCTCTAGATCTCATCTCAGACAGTGTGTTGCTGTGATCAAGCAGTTTACTTTCAGCTGTCTACTGGTGGGTCTGTAGAGCAGATTTCTCAGCACAAAAGGCCCATGAAGACTGACACTTCTTGGAGTCAATTCAAAGTCAAGAGTACAGAGACTCAGATTTCTCCTACATATGGTCTTTCCAGATTGCAGAAAGGCATGTTCCCTAAATTTTCTCATCTGCTGTTAAAGGTATTCTGTAAATTAGCAGCAAGCATTACACTCCTCAGAGAAGCTGAGTACTAGAGCACTGGGAAACTCTGCTTTGAGAGCAGCTGAGGGTTGGTCCAAATTCCTCCTCTTGAATGACTGAGAGCATGAATACTCTGTCATTTCCTTTCAATATTAAGATAAAAAAAATGAGAACCTATACACCTTAATAAATTGTCGGTTCCTTCAACTAAACTGAGAGAAAGAGACAGACGATAAAGCATCGCTGTACTTTGCCATACAATTGCAAAACAAATAAATGAACAAAATTACCCTCTGGAAAGCCATATTGATCTATGAAGTTGCTTAAAGAGCTCCAAGGCATCTTTATCACAACCAAGTTATCAAGAGAAGTTCTTTCTGACGCCAAACTTCATACACAGAATTCCAAGTTCTCAGAGAAAAGCTGCATCTGCCAGAAAACAAGCAGCAAGTGTCATTCACATAATGCTGTGGGATTGGTGTCTGTGTTTTCATTGCTTGCAAAACAGGATGGTCACTTTTTCTTAGGCTAGGCATTTGACAAACTATTTGTCACCAGCAATGTCTTGTCACCTGCATTCTTCAATATGACCAGATGCAACCTCTCATGCATTCCTGAATTAGAGCACCCAGGAAGAACTTTCCTGTGTGAAATCTCAGGTGGGGTTAATGCAAACTGACAACCTTAGAAGTTTTATGAATTTTCAGGATTTTCTATAGGATGCTCCACTGAGAATCCAGAACAGTATCTCCTAGGTAAACAGCCAGCTTGACTCAAACTGTTGTTAGTCACTGGACCCCTGTGCACATTGGCTGACAGCTGTACTTTGAGATAAGAAAGTTTCACTTAACACTAACCTCCTCTTCAGCACGTCATTGCTAGCTCAGCATGACAGCCAAGATTAAGGAAACAGCAAACCCCGCCCCTCAGAGGGGTCCAAAAGAAGTGTTCCTAGAGAAATGCAATGAAATAAAACCAAAATAGAAACCCTCAAAACAAACCTCACAGTTTGCTAAAAGGACTAGCCCTTCATTGTTTACAGAATAAATATGTACCAATCTACTTATCTGGAAATATACCGAAGTTTTTCTTAAAAAGAGAAAAGAATAATCCTTGTACTTACATGCCTCCAGTTGATCCCTACCACTAGGTCTTAACCACATTTCTCTCAGTCACAGCCGCGGGGTTTCACAATGAAAAGAAATTTAACAATAAATTCACAATTCAGTGTTCCAGGCCAACTGTACAAACAATGACATAAGCAAGTGGTGTAAAAATGGAATTAAACCCAACAAGCCAGTTATTAATAGCAGACCAGCAGTTACCTGAAGAGGTGATTAAAGAGGTCAACAAGTACTCTTGTCCATCCATCTCATTCTCAACTGAAAAATGCAGCCTTTCCTTCACAACTATACTTGGAAATGCCTTTCCTCATACTGCTTGGAAGTTAAAGGACCTTTTGTACTAAATACCATTCAAAAGGAGGCAGCCTTTGAATTAGCAACTTTCTCCTCTGGTAAACTGAAAGGCTCACAGGACACGTTCATCTCTACTGAATCCACCCTTAACATCCCAACCCAAGAATTTTTAGGATGAAGAGTAAGACTTCAACGTAAGTGGTCTGAGAGGCTTCACATTCCTAACTTGATCTCTAGGCAAGAGGACGTCTCCTCCTTGTTAGGATACTGAGACTATTTTGGGAAGCATCAGACACCTCTCTCCAAACCTTTTGAAATATCCCTATTGCAACTGTTTTTGAGACTTCATTCAGTTATTTCAAATGCCAAACTTTAACTCTGCTGTGTTTGAAGATATCAACATTTTATACCCCTGACCTTTCATTCCCTCCTTTCCTTAGTAAGTATTAAATGCTTCTCAATCAGATTTAAATTTACTTCCAACGTCATCTAGACTAACAAAATTAGCTGCCACTGCCTTAACTTGATATTCAAGCACAAAGCTATTTTAATAAATGTCAACGAGCAAATTAAATATTTGAATTTTGATGTTGGTCTCCAGAAGCAGAAGAGATTTAATGCTCAGCTAAGGAAAAGCATGATTAACATTCAGGTCAGACCCACCCAACAAAACCTGCTGAGTGTTCAGCACTGACAGATTCCTAGTGACTTCTGGAAGTGCTAGTCATAAGATCTGTTTGCATACAAACATATGTGACAAAACTGACAAGCCGATCATGTACAATTTAAATATTTGCAGATTACTACAACGTGGTTATCACTGAATTGGTGACAGGGATACTGTTGCTACGGGAGATGGATTGATGTTTATGTAATGCATGAGGCATTTGTCCTGCCATGCAGGCCAAAGCATGTGTGAGATTGCTTTGTAGAAGTCAAGTTTTATATTTAATTTGGCTGTGGCCAAATTCTGTTCAGGATATTGAAGAAAATAAGGCCTGGCCTTAGCTTGCCTTTGCTCCTCATATGGGTCCTGCAACAGTTTATATTAGCTTAGACACTTCTTCAGTGTATCATAGAATCACAGACTGGTTAAGGTTGGAAGGGATCTTAAAGACCATCCAGTTCCAACCCCCCTGCCATGGGCAGGGACACCTTCCACTAGACCAGGTTGCTCCAAGCCTCATCCAGCCTGGCCTTGGACACTCCCAGGGATGGGGCATCCACAGCTTCTCTGGGAAACTTGTCCAGGTGCCTCACCACCCTCTCCGGGAAGAATTTCTTCCTATATGCTAGGTGGCAAGAAGTCCTATCCACCAGCTCTCTCTGGCACGTCTGTTTATGATGTTCCTGGTTTACTTGGATCCTTTGACATCTGGTAGTGCAGTTACAGATCAGCTGTGTATAGAAACAATGCCTGTCCCAGGGCTTCAGGTAGCCCATAGCCTGGTCAGAAGAGGAGCAGATGGCTGACACAGCAGAACGTGGGTACCCAGATCAGCTGCAGTGGCCCACGTCACCCATCCTTCTGATCACAACAATATGACATGGACAGTAAGACTGCAGCACTCCAGCCAACACATGAGGAAGAAGGGATTCAGCAGCACACCAG
>NW_010247898.1:11663-16311 GCF_000690775.1 Eurypyga helias
GACAGGATTGCACTCGTGACTTCCTCAGTCCTGCCCAGAAGGCCAGCAGAGCTCTGAAAGCCAAGCTGGGAAAGGCATGAATGGATAAGCAGGGAACAGCAGGACATGGAAGGAAAGCATGCTTGGGGTGGAGTTTAACACGTGATGTTGCGTACACAGACCTCACTAAATGAACAGCCTTTCCACTGCATTCTCTCCATTCTCTCTCCCCCATTAATCTGCAAGCTCTACAAAGTCAAGACAGATGTAGATTTGATCAGATCCTTGATTATCACTGATAGAAGAGTGCAAACAAACACACAGCCGTGAGACAAGGTAAAACAAGGACGTGATTGATATCGTAAACAAACAAATAAGAGATGAGGCACTGCAGATGCAGAATTCCATTTGTGAAGAAGTTAACAAGTAAAAAGAAAGCACTTTTACCTGGAAACCTCCATGACCAAGGCACACAGACTGTCACTTGCATGTTAATAAATAAATTGCAGTCTGAGAGCAAAAACCTAATGAAAACAGCTGAGTATAAGATGGATTGTGCCATCCAGAGAACCACTGTGAAAGGTAAAGGACTCCACGCTCACTGCACCTCACCCCATGCACCCTGTATTAATGGCCTGGGGCCTTCCTGTTGATTACAGCTGGTCCCAAGTCTTCACTGGGGTAACGTGGGAAGCAGCTGTGACAGTGAGAAGCCACTGGACAGTGCTGCGGCCACAGACAAGCCCTTAGGAAGGCTAGTATTGAAAGAAAAAAGAAAAAAAATAAACCCAAATCCTAGCCAACTTAAAGGAGGAAGAAAAGTCTTCCCAGCAAAAGTGCAGTTTTGAATTCAACCCTGGTTATTAACATGTCTACCCTGAATCGCAGTCACTGTAATTCGTCATTCAAACAGAACAGACATACATACAGAGGAGGAGGGAACGCTATGGTACAGCAAACATTTGCTTTCCAGCCTCAGATAATCCTACCAACGTGTCACTGAATTCAGTTCACTAGAAAATTCTAAATTTCTCATTAGAGCTAATATTGTGAGCTCTGGGGTCAACCTGTGCTCTCTGTTAAGAGACTGTAAATTCAAAGACTTCAGTGAAGTCATCTCAGATTTATGAAGGCACATTTGGCCTTGTGACTCCCTGAACTTAATGCCAATTGAGATGATTTTGTGCATTTAAAAAAAAAAAAAGAGAGAGGCTATGTTATAATCATTTCAACACCAGTTTATTTGAAAATAAGCCCTGAAAAGAAATCTTCAGAGAAAACTACTATTAAGACATTAAAGGAGCTGACAAATGACAAAGAAAATAAAGCATTGAAGGATGCTCAATTAAAAGACGTTGTGATACAGGCTTTGTTGTGAGCTGCAACTTACATAAAGTCCCGTATCTAGCTGGTAGGGAAGGCCATCTAAAAAAGTAGGGAATGGCAGAGCCATAAAACAGAGGCAAATGGTTTTATTATCATCTGCAATTCACGATGCAGAGTTTTAATTGAGGTACAAAGCATAAGGTTAGAGTGTCTCCTACCCTCCCAGAGTGAGAGCTGTCCCAGTGCTTCAACCTCAGAAATAACAGGAAACTAAAGTTAAGACAACATACAGCTACAAAACTGGATGGAGGAAACACAGGCCATGTCTCCTGTCATATGTCCAAACAGCCTCAAACCTGCCCCATCTGAGCAGTGCCACTAAGAGACCCAAACACACCAGTTTTCCTCCAGAAACAGAACACATGAAAACCCCCCAGGGCTACAAGAGGGGAAGCATGAGGTTGGTTTGGCTGTGGTCTCCATGTCTTTTTACCAACCGCTGTTGTTACAATATGCAAGTGCCAGAGATATTACACACATTCATTATTTCCCATGCCAGGAATTTGGAACTGCCAGGCTGAGATACCAGGAATCATGTGTTGAGGATCTAGAACACGGACATACTAAGTTCCCACAGATTGCAGGAGCCCTCAGGATACCCTCGCTCTTTCAGCAGTTCCCAGCCCGACTGTTGTGGACCTTCCAGCTCTAGCAATAACCAAGGAAGTAGTCCCCATTTAGCAAGTTGTCTAAACAGTCTGAGAATAACAAAAATAGCAGTCCCCTCTATCACCTTGTCTTTGGCTGCGATGAGCTTGATCCCAGCCCAAAACTATAAGGGATTAGAAGGACACCTGAAAAAATGTGGTTATGTGGAATCTAAATTCAGCACCTTCCTGGCAGGGCACCTGAAAGAATGTGGTTATGGGGAATCTAAATTCAGCACCTTCCTGGACATCACGTTAAAAAGTGCATCTCAGTTTTCTGATGTTGACCAACCAAAACACATTGCAAAGCTCATTCCCATCTATTTATTTGGCACTGCATTTAAGACTCCTTGAAGCTCACGTATCTTTTCAAATGAACTCAGCTATATAATAATAGGCCAAACACGTCAGCTACTGGGAAATCTCTCAATGTCCTGTCTATTTTTACTTCTTTTAGTATCCTTACTAATTTAAAACACCATCATTCATAATAGCATGTTATTCAAATTTTAGCAAGAACAACGGCCTCAGAGGCCAGTGTTTGATAAGATTCTGTCATACCCAATTCAGTTTAATTGAACAGCAATAATGATCACTTCCAGGACCAAGGATATGACAAGCAGGTATTTGAAATGGAACTCAGAGTCCTGATTACTTGCATGTTACCAAACAAATATTATCTACCTACAGTTGGGTTTTTTTATAAACTCATAATAGTAAGTTTGCATCTGAGTATTTTCTTGCCAGAGGAAAGCATCCCCGGGCAGCACGTTTAATACAATTGAGTTTGTTGATTTGTGATTTGTTATTCTCCTTCTTTGTGTTCTAAGCTTCTCTGCCTGCTGATGCATTACCACCCCATGGGCAATGCCCACCAAGCACATAAAGCTGTGATTCCAGGTACTTGATAAATATTAGTTTGATCCCAGGATATTTGGTTGAAACACCTGCCACATGAAAATAATTTGCATCTTTTTTTGACAGCAGAAAAAAAATCTGTTGCTGTGGAAGCCCAAGTAAGGCCAACCTAGATATATCCACCTCAGTTTAAGAACAGGAAGAGCTCATTTTGACTGAGAACAAAAAATCTTTGGACCCACTTTTTCCGGAGTCATCCGTAGCACTTTCTACGTTCCAGGTGTGGGCAGCAACAGATCATTCAATAGGCTGTAACAGAGTTTGGTGGAATACTCACACACATCAAGACCAGTTGCAGCATTTGAAGAACCAATCCTATTATGGCAACGCTATGGAGGAGAGGTCAGCTTTTAAACCTACATAGGGAGCTTACAGCTGCTAAACAATGCCAAAAGTGAACTTCAAAGGCACTGATAAGCCTAATTCACATTGCTCTCTACTTTCTGACTGTAAGAGTGAAAGAATTCCACATCTTCCCTCCGCCAAAGACCTCATAGTCTCAGTAAGATACAGAAGAAAAAGCTTGACCATTTGCGTAAATTCTGTGCCAGGAACGTAGACACAAAGGTTTTGGGGTGAGATTTAGGGTATTCAGGCACTGAACTGCCAGTACTTCTGAACTAAAGGATCTGCCAAGTTCCTAAAGGCATTATATAGCAGAGTCATCAAATACCACATCTTCTGAAACCCAAATCAGTGCTTCCGCCAAGCATCCGGACAAATCTTTTGGAGCTTAAGTCACACCAGTGTGCCTACATACAACACACACCACGTATCCTCCACACAGACCATGGGATCAAACCTTCCAGGAGATGGCTGGCATCCTCCCCGAACATTAGCTGTATCACACACTATTCATTTGAAGAATTTAAGAGGTATTTTTTTTGCCTCCAGAGAAATTACTTGTGAACGAAATATAAAGATGAAAACTTGGAACACACTAATATTGTGTATTTTGCTGCATACATTAGTGTTTGAGGGATAAAATGCGGCAGCACAGCATTTATATGTACTACTGGCTCAGGGATTTTTTTTTCCCCCGAGGTTTTCTGTCTTCCATCAGCTCCATCAGGGAGAAAGTTCTTAACACTTGGCACTTTGCATAGGTCAGCATTTACCGATTTTCTAAGGCCAAGTCAATGGATTTGTTTCCTTCCATTTACTTGAAATACTGTTTTATGTTTACCAGTTTATTCATTCAAAAGTAACATTCGTCTCCACAAAGAATTGCACTGTCATTACAATAAATGAAGAATTAAGAAAAGACTGGAGCTGGGGGGAGACCATAGATAATTTGGGGATTTTTGTCATTTATTATTTCTGAAATTAACTCAAGATACAGTGTCCATGAGCGAATTCCCATGCACGGCACTTTAGCTATAGGTCTCTTCTCAGCAGATTTTTGTCGTAAGATTATCTGAATCTCAGACATTGAAAGAGCTGGACAGGGTCTAGCACCCATGGTGAAACACTAACACCTGATAAAAAATTACTGCTAGATGCTGTTATATTGTCAAGTCTTTTGGTTGAAGACCTTACCTTCAAAGGCTAAGTCTTTATCTGTTGCAATGTATTAATAATAAGTCTACCAAATATTCTAATAAGGGTCATTCCTTCCCTTTGGAGCAGCGGAAATAATATGGCCCTGGACTGATTCTTTAATTTACAAAGCTTTTCTTATGGTGGTACCTGTGTGACTGTAAAGTATTTATTTATTT
>NW_010247899.1:0-1644 GCF_000690775.1 Eurypyga helias
ACGCAGGAGTCAGGGTGAGGGTCAGTAAGTGTATGGGAGCAAACAAGAGAAAGTAAGGGTGAGAGAGTAATGGCTCTCAGATCCCCTCCTCACCTCTGCCCTGAGCATGACGTACTATGGAATGAAATATTCCCTTGGTCAGTTTGGGGCAGGTGCCTGAACTCTGTGTCCCCCTGCACTGCCTGTAGCGAGACAGCGAGAGCTGGGAATGCAGCTGCAGTGTCAGAAGCAGAGAAAGACCTTGAATTCGGTGCAGGTATTGCCCAGTGCCAGCTGAGAACTGATCAGTGCTGCTCTCTGCATCCAGGAACAGCTTCCTAGCAGCCATGGTAAGAGAGTTAACTCTTTCCTGACTGAACCCAGCACACCCAGCAGGATGGCCAAGGATTCTTGGAAGCAATGCTCCAAACAGAACCAAAGTCTTGGTGTGTAAAAACAGAACACTTTCTTCGCATAGCAAATCTGATCAGAGCAAGATTTAAGAAAATTTAAGTTAAACTAATCTATGTCTCTACATACCTCATTAATGAATACTTTTACATTTTTTGGTAGATTTTCTCTGACCTGCACAATTGTTAATGAGCAATAAAGAGGCAGTTCACTGCACCAAAGCTGGCTTATTCAGAATGTGGTTACCAAATATGTTGGTAGTATATACTGGGAAAACAAAGGGTGCACCAAGATTCCCTTTTATTTTGTCAAGGCCTACAGAAACCTATGTCAAATTTCATCATTACACACAATTCATACATCTGTGTTTCTTTCATACCATCCAACTTCAAGGTTTGCAGGTAACGTTCTTCTAGTTCAGTTACTATTTTTCTACTACTCCAGACACAGCATATTGGCCTACTGAGAAATTTATGGAGTAGGAGTAGTGTGGCATCTAAGAGAGAATGTGTTCTCCGGAGAAAACCTGGAATCATGCCATGTCATGATTCACATTTCCTACCATGCGCTTTAGCCTGTGGGAACCTCTGTATCATGCTCTCTGACCTGTAAAACCCTCTTGTCACATGAGCCAACATGCAGCATGTCTTGCACTTGATCAGAATGTAAAACTGGCTGATTCATTATAATACTGTGCTGCATTCAGCCAGGAAGGAGTTAACTCTCTTTACCGTGGCTGCTAGGAAGCTGTGTTCCTGGATGCAGAGAGCAGCACTGATCAGTTCTTAGCTGGTGCTGGGGAATGCCTGCACTGAATTCAAGGTCTTTCTCTGCTTCTGACACTGCAGCTGCGTTCCCAGCTCTCGCTGTCTCGCTACAGGCAGTGCAGGGACACACAGCTCAGGCACCTGACCCAAACTGACCAAGGGAGTATTTCATTCCGTAGTACGTCATGTTCGGACCAGAGGTGAGGAGGGGATCTGAGAGCCATTACTCTCTCACCCTTATTCTCTTGCTCATTCACTCCCGTACACTTGCTAACCCTCTCTCTGATTCCTGCATTAGCTGCTTTGCTAACTCCTGTGCTGGCTGGTTCGTGAGGGAGTTGGTGGGTTTGTTTAGTTTTCCCGGTTGTGCCATCACTGATAGGGTTCACTCAGAATCTGCTGCGATAGTTCTTGGGCTGCAGCTCTTGGACTCTCTGGGTCTGACTCCCACTACTCCGCATTTGGTTGTGCATTGGTCATTGGGTGG
>NW_010247900.1:0-11038 GCF_000690775.1 Eurypyga helias
AAGGGAGCCGTGCCTGGGCAGGGGGAAGGGGCTGCTCGTCCCGCTGTGGGTAGTCACAGGCCATTGCCGTGCCGTTTCCTAGCCCTCTCTGGTGGTGCTCTCTGATAACTGGCTAGTGGTAGCCCAAGGTCACTGCCTGCTTTTGCCAGCGACCTGTTTACACTGACGTGTGGGATAAACTGTTTGTATCCAGCTATTAAAAAAAAAATCAGGCTGAACACATCTCTTAGGAAAGAGATACTGACAGTCCAAGTATTAACTCCTTTATTCGCATATGCACATAGCTTTAGAGTGAGCTAACGCCTACATCTTGCCAATGACCTCAACCTTGATCTGGAGGGACCATTTATTCACGAGCAAAACATTCATTCTCCATACAAGCTGGTCCTGGGACTATTGCCTGGGTGATACTTGGTCCTCTATTAATAAACACACAAGGCACAGCATGACTGGGGTTGTGTCCTTTTACTGCTTGGGGTTGTATGTCATGCACACAACGGTGTGGCTACTCCTGAGGAACTTTAAACTAGAAATCAAGTGTTTAGTGGCTTTGTGTATCTCACAGAGGAGTTACGGGCAGTCCTGAGGCGACCGGGGGCTGTGAAAGCACAGAGAGACAAGCACAAAGGCAAACACTGGCGAGAGAAGCCGGCCTTCTTTTAGCCGGGCTGAGGGCATTTTTCACGACCGCACGACGAGTGTATTGCAGGTCCCTGTTCATCAGAATCAGAGGAACCACCATTTTGCAGTCCACATGCAACAGCGATAAAATGGTGGTTCAGAAGGGCTAGCAAACCCGACTCAGCACCGGAGTTCCTCTGCTCTCTCAACAGCCAGGCTCTTTTTTTAATTATTATGAAATGGCAATAGACTGTAGATTAGGAATGAGACAGGAAATGAGGAGAAAATCCTGTGTGCATCTGGAAAACACACAGGGTAAAAATTAACCTTGAAGCTTAAAGAAAACAATGTATGTATACATGTGAAAGCAGCCTCCGTATGAATTTTCTAATAACTGTAAGGAGTATCTTTGTCTTAAAACTTGTAACTTTAAGAAGATTTAGCACAGTATCTGTTCTTGTGATACTGCAGAAGCCAATGAAGTATTTTAAAAAATAAAACCATGCAGGAGAAATAATTACATTCAACTCTGAGCAGGAATTAACCTGGCACTGCAAATGATGAGCCTCGCTTTATAAGAAGGGGGCTTTTTAATATGATGATTTGGCAATTTGGAGGGATGGTTATTTTCATTTTAACAGGCCTCTGCTTAGTGTATGTCCCCTTGGGGATGTAATGAAGGTTAACAACTTACACGTGGGGAGAAGGGATTTTAGTGATTAGGGAAATTGCAGGCTCCAGTTTATGTGAGCGTGTATGTGACAGAGAGAGAGAGAGAGAGAGAGAGATTCCTTCCCATTTCAGACACTGCTGCACAAAATGTATGTAAATGTGAAACATATCTGGGGAAAACCCATATGTAATGTAGATAGCAGTCCACCAGGGGCTGAACTGGATGGCAAATACTGGCCTCTGGACTCTTCACTGGTGTCAGATCAGGTGTCGAAGCAGAGAGGGATAGTTCCCTTCCACCAGTGCATCAGCGTGGTCTATCTTACCAAAAGTCTTACCTTGACAAAAACAATGTAGGTCACCTATTGGGCTCAAGCAGTCACAACTGGCAACTCAGAGAGTCAGAACTTAACCGCTTCCTTGCCCCTAACCTAGTCATATTTTTCCATCAAGCTTCCTATGTACTCCATGCAAACTGAATTCAGAGCTCACAAGAGGCTCAAGCTGAATTTTTTGCTGAAATGTTTCACTTTATAAGATTTGTTATTAAATTGCTTTATAATTGATTTGGTATTAAACAGCAAATCAAAACTCTGCTTTCAACCAAAACCAGCTGTCCACTTACATTTCTGTGCATTCTTGACCCAGTGTTACAATTACCAGGGAAAAAACATCCCTTTACAATATTGAATGCAGTCCTGCGCCTGGACATTCAACAGTATTCATTGGCCTATATAACTTAAACAAGAGCAGTTTGTTAGCCTAATAAATCCAAGATTTGGGCTGAGAAGTAAAGGTGCTGTCAATAACCCTTTAGCCAGATAATAGAAAGGGGATTATGTGATTATTCTGTCAAAAAATTAGGTTTCATGCTTTTAATTGGCATCATATCCTGTCATGAGTCTGTAGGGTTTAAATCACAGTCCACCATGTTAGAGTGAGAAGGAAACCTAATAGTAAATCCTTTCATCCCAGAGCTGGTAGGGTTTTTATGTGAAGTCCTAATTTCTGTTAAAATATTTCCAAAGAAAGACAACAGGAAACAGTAAACATGGCAACACCACAAATATACTTTTCTGATGCACTATTTCTGTCAGCGTTCAAAGAATAAGTTGTAGGACCTGGAAAGGAAACTGCTGTATCATTAAAACCTGAGCAGGCTCAAACACCCACCCGTTTGTAAAACGGCCCCCCTCCCCACCGTCTCTCGTAAATCTTGTTTCAAACCAGGCTAAAGCCGTGGGTTGACTTCGCCCCTTGCAGTAATGGCTTGAAACTGTTGTGCATCACAGTTTGGCGTTCAAAGGGAATCAGGAGTATTTAACAACAACTTCTAGTGCAGGATGCAATTATAACTGACAGCCAGATGTCTGCCTTGTCTGGTACAGCGAGCCTAGAAGAGATTGCAAATGGTCTTGAGACCTTTGGATCTAAACAGTGCGTCCGAGTGAGTGATACACAGATAAACAACAATACCACAAATCACTGACACCAGCCGAGGGGTTGCTGGTACTGATAAAGATAAAGATGTCGGGAAGCAGCTGACCCTTCCAGCCTCCCCTCTCTGATATTTTACTGTGCCAAAAACAAAACATGTTAGTGGAAAAGGACTCAGACCATGAAGTGTGTTTATATACGCACTGCTAGAAGTTTGTCTTGTCAGGAAAGTCATGTAAGTAACTGTTTCGTTTACAAAGGTTAACTGGACTGTAGTGAAAGGCGTTTGATATTTTGATTAGATGATGTCTGGAACATTTGCAGCACGTTCTATCATATGAGGTGTTCCCTCGGTGTGTTACCTACTGAAAACATTTTTAAACGGACTAACACTAAAAGTGGACCCTGTTCTTTCCACAGTCTGAATTGATTATTAGGCATATGGGGTGCTGCTTTGATGTCAAAGTATGTTTTTCATAGTAATTGTAGGAATTTTTAGAGATTTTTCTCTGTTTATACCGAATCCTATTTTACATATCTTTTCTGAAGTATGCACACAGACCTCCTGACGCAGTGAGCACTGACTTGCCTGGGAGTACGCTGAAAATTGTACAAAGCTTTTGGGCAATCAGCAGAAGCCACTTATCTTCATGTCCTGTACCAACATTCACTATGAGAACAACCAACTCAAAGGCTTTAGAAGTAACTGAAAAGCGTTCGTTGGTTTTCCACGGGCAGTGGATCAGGCCCTGCCTGGCTCTGGTGACATTTTTAGAAGAATGTGCTGTTAACCTGACACACATTCACCATATCACAATATTAGCCTACAGGGAGATGGCCGTAGAGTGTTTGCACAGCAGCAGTTTGAATCAGTGAAGGCGTTCAAATAATGTGAACAAAACACAGGCTAATTTTTCAGACATTTTAAAAATAAATATTATATTTGGTTTGCTTTTATGATCGCCTTCTTCCTGTGATATTGTTACTGTCTTTTTGAAATACACAGTATCTGATAAAACCTTTATCTGCTTTGAATTATCTTGTGTTTTGTAACACGATTCTGTAGAAGTTATAAAAAAAAAAGAACAGAAGCTGTCCAAGAGACATCTTTTTCTTACATCCCAGTGAGAAAATTCACTGCATCACTTTATCACAGGTCTTCAGTGTGTCACAAAGACAGGTCTATGTAATATCATTAGAATGAAAGATAAGGGACTCCATAATACAAAGATGTCATCAGTGATGAGAAAATTCCAGTTGTGAGAGGACCCCATTCCAAATATCAAGCTTGAAGGATTTAGAATCTTGAAACATTTTTCAGGTTGGTTCAATGTCATTGTGATAAAAAGGATGTCACTTAAATCACAGCAACCTGATGTGCAAAGTTGTCCTGCCGGATGAATTGCCAAAACTTTTATTCACAGAAGACTCCTTTCAACTCATCTAAAAACTGGCTAGACCCTTGCCCGCTCCTTGAGCCATATTTACTTCCTGGGCTTTATGGTGAAGGATGAACAAAACCTTTCTTTGTAGCCTCCATTCCCTCCTTGGCTCTCTACCCCTCCTCCTTGACTCCCGTTCCCACAACAGGCGCTGGTTTTTTGGACATAACAGTTTGGGGCTCTCCTGCAGTTCACTTGTCCAACACAAACTGCTGTAAAGTCTTCATGGTATGGGCAGTGATTATGAAAAAAACCCTGTTCTTACCCCTAGGGCATGAGAGACTTGAGCTAAGATAGAATCGTAGAATCATAGAATCGTTTAGGTGGGAAAAGACATTTAAGATCAAGTCTAACCATAGACCTAGCACTGCCAAGTCTGCCACTACACCATGTCCCTTTTAAATACCTCCAGGGACTGTGACTCAACCACTTCCCTGGGCAGCCTGTTCCAATGCCTGACAACTCTTTCAGTGAAGAAATTTTCCTTAATACCCACTCTAAACCTTCCTTGGCACAACTTGAGGCCGTTTCCTCTCATCACTTGTCACGTAGGAGACTGACGCCTGCCTCACTACAGTTGTAGAGAGCAGACAATCTGAGAAAGCAAAATGCAGTTTGACAGTGAAGTTTCTGCAGAAAGTAGAGGTACACCTTGGCTACATTCACATGGCAGAGGTGGCACTTTGCCCTGCGAAGGCCCACAGCAGCAAGACCAGGCAGTGGCGTGCCAGCTCAGGCACCTCTGCAGGCACCACGGCCCGCAGTGCAGACATTCCCCAGCACACCTTCCCACCAAGAGGAAAGGCCCCTAGCTTACGCCGTGCTGCAAGAAACGGCTGCATTAGTAGAAGTCTTAAACCGTTGCAAACCACATCTTTTTTAAGGGTAAGTGAAGATAAAGGCCTTAGAATTCCGCAAGGAAAATAAGGAGTTCCCAAGAGTATGGGGGCAAGAGGAAAGACTGTTGGGTCTGAATCTTCTGTGAAAAGCCAGATCACACAGAAGGAGGGACCTGTGGCCTAGTGATGGCCATATTTTGGCCAGCATTGAAGTCTGGGAAATAATTCATGAGAGGCTCAAGAAAGCCTCCGGAGCCTTCTTTAAATCAAACCAGCACATGAACAAGTGCTGAGTTTTAAGCATTCCAGCCTCTTCTTCAAGTTTGTCATTTTAATAAGCTTCAAATGGTCACGTAGCCCAAATCCATTTTGATGTGGTCAATTTTGTTCGCAATAATTTTTAAAGCTAATGATTGCTGTGTGATGTTATGTATGGGACTCTTCTGGGAGACAGTCTTTATTTACATGAGAAACTTTTAAAGAGCTACTGCTGGTTTAACATATTCATTGTTACAGCACTTCTAAATGGTATTTTAAGATCCTGGTAATTCTCATTGATATGAGAGATATAAATATCTTCTCACCCTTGCCTCAGTGCATCTGAAACGCAATGCACACAGATCAGGAGGGAGAAAAAAGCCTGCAAGTAGTATCAGCCCTGCCTCTCCCCTGCAAACCATCCCAGCAGTGCGGCTGGGACTGTGCAAGGAGAGAGGGAGAAGCAACATAGTCTGAGAGACCAGGGTGGGTTGCAGACAGTCTCCATAATGCTCCCTTAAAAGCAGAATTTGGGCCAAAAAGATGATGCTTGAAATGGTGCCTGTCCCCAGCCACCCAAAAGATGACAGAGCTGGCTCTCCAGCCCAGCACAAAAGGGAGAGGAGAGCCATTTGCCCAGGCTTCCCCAGCACCAGCTGCAGTGCAAGCGCTGCTCCTGAAGGCCCTGACACCCTGACACCTGCATGGGCCACATGTGACACCCCAGTTTAATCCCTCTGCCGCAGCTGCTCCTGGCACCCACTTGCCCGTGAGACCTGTGTCTTACGTACCCCCTGCAGAGGCTCAATCCTCGCCACGCTGTTTTGCACAGGAAGATGCGGGCAGTTTTCTGTAGGAGGTTTTGTGCTCTCTTACCTACTGAGCTTGAGGGCTGGGTTGGTAACATGGCAGCTATGAATTCCTCCTCCTCCCTTGCCATTCAGATCTGCAAAACCTTGGAGATAGTGTTTAAACTCAAGTATATTTTAGGCAGGCAAGGATGAAAACAGAAGCCATGCAGATCCTGTGAGAACAGAGCACCTAGTGGGATTTCCCTAGGGACCTAAATACCTTCAAGCTGAGTGCCTCAATTTCTCCCTTGGAAGATGGTTGTTAAGATAATTCTGTACCCATCAGGTTCCAAGGTGCTGTCCTGCGGCAGTGACCAGGGCAGCACTTGGGCAGCCAGAGACTTGCCAGTGGCTCTGGGACACCCTTGCCATGTTTGCTGCTCATGCCAATGCCTGGCATGCAGAAGGCATAGGGCAGGTACAGGGTGTTAAAAACAGCTCCCAATACTTAAATGTTCAGAAGGATGAGTACAACAGTTTAGTAGGACCTTCCAAAATATATATAATTCCTCCAACGAAGAATTGCATCTCAGGTTCCTTGTAGTTACTCTGAGTCAGGTGTTTCAAGGCAGTCAGGCTAGGCTCTGTTTCTGTATTACTATGGTTACCGTTAATAAAGTTGTCCCCATAAGTTACCAGGAAACAGACAGTAAAGAAATGTTAATGTTTTCTTGAGAACCAGTAATGAGATATGTATGGAGTGCAAATAAAGGAAAAGAAAAATGGGACTAAGCCAAAATAATAAAGAACATTAAATGATTCCATAACTACTACTCATATTAAGAACTTAAGTGACATTGCATTATAAATGATAACTATGTTCCTAAGCAAGAAAGTACATCCCAAGGTCTGTCTTGAGAACCATAAATGCTATCCCCTTCTGGTCCCAGCCATAAACCCCATAGTCTGGAGCTACTGCTTGCTCCCAGGAAGGATTTCTGGGCTTTCAAAATTACCACACCTATCTGAGGAATTTGGGAGCCAGTTTGTACTGCAGATCGGAGTTCAGAAAGTAAATCCAAGGACATGGGTAGTATTGAGTTAGATGGGAGTTTCATTGATTGAATAATCTATAGCTGCAGAAAGTACAGCTATTTTTCTACTGAGTTTCACTTATCTGACTTTCTTCTGAGGAAAGCTTTTATGGGGTACATCTATCAGTTTGGACACAGAGGCACAATGCTCATTGGCGTATGTCCATTATACTGTAATAAAACTACAATGCGGGTAGAATTTCAACTGTCCTATTTTTATGTGCTTTAAGTTTATATCATTATCTTCATTCACTTTCATTCTTTTATACATCTGCAGCATACTAATCCCTGTAGCAGATGACTACATGGGAAAGAAAAGGCGGGAGTTTGTATAGGAATGTGTGTTTTTTCTCCATTTGATGACCTAGTCGGGAACTCCAGCCTCATTACCAAACCACAGACCTCCCAAACTTCAGGAGTTTTAATAACGATTCGTGAGAGAGGTTAATTAAACTTTGCTGTTATTTGCTGTGTTTCCCTGGAATGCCTTCACTGGAAGGCCTGTCTTGGATGAACCATCCTAGGCATTAGGCACTCATGTGGGAGGCGGCAGGTTTGGGCTCTGGTCCATGCTTGAATTTACAGATTGACATGGTCTCCTGAATACCAGAGGAGTATATGAATATCTAATCTGTAGGAATCAGTCCTTCTTTCTCAAGTAATAGTAACCAAGACCCTGGAAGTGTTTTCATCGCTTTGAGAGATATCCTGATACATGAAATGGCAGCTTTCAACCAGCAAATTATTTGCCAGCCTAAAAATAAAAATAACAAACAGTCCTGAAAAAGTACCGATTGCTTATTTTGCCCACGGCTTTGCAAAAGAGAAAATTAAAGACCTGATTGAAGTCGCTTTAGTAGATTTCAGAAGCGAGTGTACTTGGCTTCTTCACCAGCCTTATGGTTGGGATGGGATTTAGCTGCACAAATCCCACTCTAATCCATAGGACTTCTGTGGCTAAAACTCGAAGGGTTTTCATAGAATATCTTGTCTTCTTTAATTAAAGACTTCTGGAATAATCTTCATTTATTGTTTTCAGATTGGGGTTTTTTGTTTCTTTATGAAAGAGGCTGTTGGCATGTTGCATGTAATTATGCGTATGATAACGTGTGAAGCTACTGTTACTCATTCCATCAGTCTCTAGCAGACCATGGCCCAGCTTTGTGCTTCTGATAGTACAAAGTCATTACAAAGCTCTTTAGCCTCTTTTAGTGAGCACTTTTAGTCTCTGTTTGGACAATGGCACAAGTTCCACTGGCTTGAACAGGTCTAGGATTTGGCTCATTAAAATGATTAAAATGTGTCTTCTCATCTTCACCAGAGCATCATAGTTTCGGCAGTGTACGGTGTGCCTGCTCGATGGCCTGTTAACAGAGGATAACGGGGCCGTAAACAGGGGTTATGTGTAAATACAGTAACAGAGTACCCACAGATTTCCCCCAGACCCACGTTCCCCATGTCTCTACTAGCATCTTCTGGCCATGCTCAGTGGGGGGAATGTCCCTCCTCACGTAACTGACCTGACGGTGCCCGTTGGGGTCTGAGGGACCGCTCCTGGGACTGGGACTTGCACATGCTGGGGACAGGGCCGTTCCTAGTCACACTGCTCCCTTAAATTATTCCACCAAGGTTGTCCTCTTTCAGCCAGGACATTCTTGCCAGCCTTGCACACCTCAGCCCAGGTCCAGTTACTGAATCCTGCCTCTGTTTCTGTTTCCATGGTGGTGGGAATGGCATACTTGCCTTTTCTGATGTTCCAGGAAAAAACTGAAGCCCCCAGGAAAGGGTTAAATTAGTTAGATGCTTCACTGATTAAGTAATCTGTGGCATGTTTACATATTTATACTCAAGGCATTTCTAAGTTTGCTCTTTCTCTCAGAAGAACAATAGCAAATGCTCCTCTTCCAAGGTTAACAGTTTCCAGTCCATCACTTCTTTCATCACATCATTTCATCCTGCAGGTCTCCAGGTTGATGGCTGTTAAAGGTTTAAGAAGTTTAAATTGACCTTGATCTGCAAACGTATGATTTACAGGAGATGATAGTGTTCTGGAAGAACAGAACTTCTGTCCTGAAGCTAAACTGCATTTAATGGTTTATATTAGTTCTCCTGGGCCAGGTTCTGGTGTATTTACTAGCACGGTACGTTATTTTAACTCCTCCAGAAGCCCCACTGGCTGTGGAGGCACTCTTCCAAGGTGAGGCAGATCACAATATGAATAAATATACCAACATGTGGTCCGCTACTATATTGTCATGGTTTCAAAGATCAATTCTTTGATCACTTCCAACCTTGTCTTCAGGTCTGTTTGTAAAGTCCTTGCAAATTCTTCACATATATTTTAAAAATACACAGATAGCACCTGTTTTCTTTAAAAGAAATCCCTGTTGGCAGTATCACGAGATACCTTGGAATACGCTACATCTGTTTGGGCTGGAAGGAAAAAGTCCTGCTTTGGAAATTGTGAAATACATTCTAGTTGCAGACTTCAATGGGGCAAGTTCTAAATCACAGCGAATTAAACAATTAATTGCAAAATGATGAAGTAATATCTTCCTGGTGTCCCCGTGAAGGCTGAAAGTCGGGAACAACGTGTGTTAAAGAGGCAAGACTGGCACTGAAGTGTTCCTGGTGTCAGTGCTGCCTTTCATCATTCTTTGGCGGGTTCTTTAGGAGACAGCAGAGAAAGAAAAATATGAAATTGAACACAGCAAATTTAATTACAAAAAAAGCCACCCACCTTGCTTTCAGGGTCAGGAAGTATAATCGCCTCCTTTTGACGCAAGAATGAGTTTAACAACGTATGTTAAATGAACAACTATTTAAAATGAAAGGAAATGACCTTAAAAGCAGCCGCAGTATCCCAGGCTGGAGCACCAACAGCAGTGCAGCAAAGCAGCCCATTGTGGAACGGAGGCACACGCACGAGCGAGAGCGCTCCCGCCACCCTACCCTTGCACAAAGGCAAACAGCAACCACCTCCCAGGATACTGTAAAATGTCTCGCTTGAGCCCCCCAGCTTGCTCGGCCTCTGATTTTTTATTTACATTTGGTTTATTTTGGTCTTTCTTTTTTCTGTTTATTTGGTTGTTGGCTGCCAGACCAAATCCTAACGCCCAGAGCTGCTGTGCGCTGCACAATGGCACAATGACATGGGGCGTGTTCCAGTAAATCCCGACCTAACGAACGTCACAGGCAGCGCACACGCCAGCGCAAGCGCCCAGCGCTACACGCACACCTACGAAGAATAAAAAGAAAAGGGCTTTTTGCAACAGAATAAATCCCTTTTTCTGGAAAGCCCCCGGCGTCACATGACCGGAGCCTCCAGGACAGCGCAGAGCCAGCCTGCGATGGGGAAGAAACTGAGCAGGTCTGCCTCCTCCTCGCACGCGCTTTTTAGCCTGTCGACGCGGTGCCTGTCCGTATCCCTCACAGCGCATCTGTAGAGCCATTAAATTGGATAATCCCTCTGGCCTTTGATACATTTCTGGACATGATTATTTCATTACTCGCAGTATATCAGTAGGATCATAATAAAAAGGACTTCTGACAACCTGCCAAGAGTTTTGTGGCCTTGTAAACACAAAAGTGCTCTAATAAAATTTTATTAAGTGTTAAAAAGTCATAAAAAGTGAAATAACATAAACTACAAAATTTACTGTCCTCAGCAAATGCTGAAAATATCGTCCATAGTAAAATTAAATTAGCATGTAATAGACAGCGCGGCGGCGTGGAGTGGGTTTAAAAGAGGATCCCGGAGAAAAAGAAAAGGGGGTGGGGGGGAGGGAGACTGCACTTGAACTAAATATGGGTCACGGGGGTTTCGTTTATGGCGATCCTCGCGTTTTACGGGCGGGCCGGCGGGGCCGGGCGCACGGGCGGGG
>NW_010247901.1:0-7059 GCF_000690775.1 Eurypyga helias
CGACCCCGCGTGGGCGCTGCAGCAGCGAGGGGTCACAGGAACCGCCTGCTCGCCCACAGGGCATCCCCCAAGTCCATCCTTTATTCTTCCTATGACACGCCTGGATTTGGGAATATTTTCGTATCAAAAATGGGCACCAATTGGCTAATTTTGACAAAAGGATGTATTCCCGGATCCCATGGAGCTCCTGCCCGGTCACTGGTTTCCTCTGACACAGCAGCGCCGGGGAAGGTGGCCTTGGCTCGGGTGATGGTGCGATAGGGTCGGGGAGGAAAGAGGGGAAACGCATGGGCAGCATTGTTCCAGAATCCCAGAACAAATCCAGAGACCGTTTTCATTTTTTATTTCCCTTTCTTCTGCTCTCCTTTGGGTTTAAAAGGGGTGAACGAGGTTTTTTCTGACCAACAAAGAAGAAAAAAGGCCATTAAAAGACTAATGTGTTTATTCTGATTCATTGAAACGACAAAAAAGAAGTATGAATGAAAAACTCAGGAGAGGGGGATTATCTCCAGCATACTGCCAACCCCCACCCCAGCTTATTTGCCTGCAAATACTGGTTCCAGTGATGATCAGTCATGCGCCCTACCAGGACTGGTGCCAGCCCTCCGAGAAGGGCTCACCGCTGCTTCAGCCCGGTTTGCTGTTCACGCCGGGAAACCAGAACCTGGCCACGGGCAGAGGAAAGAGGTGGCTTCATCTGGGGATGGACTGGCGTCACGTTAGGCCAGAGATGGAATTCAGCGACACACAGGTTCAGTGCTGGCTCATCATCCTCTGGACAAGGGGAGAATTTGGGTTTGGTAACAGAGAGTAATTTTTATGCTGATGAAGATTTGTTCAGAGAAATGACATTTTTTAGATTTGGTTTAGTTCTCCATTTGTCTTTCCCGGTGAAAGCCAGTGGTTCTGATGCTCATGTCCCTGTAGTTCATGCTTTGCTCTAGGCAGGTGTGTGTAACCCGCTGCAGCCCCGAAACTGCCGTTTGATGGAGGCTGGGGTGGCACCCCCGAACACGAGCAGCAGCCCCTTTCCCAAGCAGTTTGGGCTTGGCTTTGCTGGGCCTGGGTGAGAGCAGCTGCAGCCCAGCCATCCCACCCCCCTGGGACCCTGTCTCAGCCCTCCCTGGGCACCCACCGCTGGGCCACCAAAGTCCCGCTGGAGCATCCCCATGGTGTCACGCTGGGGCTGCCACAGGGTCTGCAGGCATCCAGCATCCGAGCCAGGCTGCTCTCCACCGGGGTCAACAAAATGCTCCTCGTGGTGGAATTTTTTTCCTGGCAAAGGCAAGTGTTTAATCCTCACCAGTACAAATTCATGGGTTCATTCCCCTCGTCATAAAATGTTAAAAAACTAAAGCTGGCTGATAGCTTTGTGCTTTCTTCAGCCTGAGCCAGGGGAAAATGTCCCAGACACGCCGCCTCCAAACAATAACAGCTCTTTTCTCAGCGTCCTGGGAGGAAGAGATCTGGGAAATTAGGGGGATTTGAAAGGAGCCTGAGGAGCTGGAGAGAGAAAAACCAATTTTATAGTTAGCTCACGGAGGACATCCAAAGGCAGCCAAGATGCCAGAGACTGACGACCCAAGGTAAACTGAGCTGGTTTAGGCAAACTGAATTGCTGCCTGTTGACGTCCTTTGCCACACGCGGGCTGGCTGCTCCCAGGGAATGGTTTATATTGAGGGACGAGTTTATATTAAGCTTTATGGGGTACTAATTCCAGTTCAAACAGTTCACTTGATTAAAATTGCTGTGCATTTATAAAAGAGAAGCTGGACTTCTGCTGGTGCAGTCCTAGCTTTATGAGCGCCCGCAGATATGTCCTGATTTACGCCTTCTTGCACTCCAACGCTCCCCTACTTCGGTTTGTGACTTTCCGTGAGCTCACCCAGATTCACACCAGCAACGGCTCAGCCCTGGTCTGTGCCCTCGCAGGTTTTTACAGGCATGTAAAGATCATTCTCTGTTCCCACAGATCTCAGTCACTTCAAGGACATACACAATGTAGTACACATATGGACACAAAATATGTTATTTATTGTGAATTTTGCAAAGACACAGTTAAGCAACAAAATATACATTTGTGAACCTTTAGTTTTATACATAACAATCTGCTACCATAGCAATAAATTAAATATACATTATTTACAACAGACATAGGCCACCAGGAACTACAAAGCACCGCCTCTCTACATAAAAAATAAACTTTGTCAGATACATTTCTTCAAGATTTATTTTCACTCTATAAACTCTCTTCACATTCTAATGATATAAATTCAGCATTTCCCTTTGCAGGATATACGCAGTGCTACATTCATTAAAACGTAACGAAAGCATGCTCTAGGACTGGGGAATGACAGACTGCCAGCTCTAGTGGAACAGAAGCTGGGACAGCAGCGAAGCGACGTGAGTGCAAGGTGCGACCTGCAGGCGCTGAGCTCTGGCCAACCCCTGGGTTTAAGAGCCGTTATCAGCGCTAAGCACCTGCTGAGGTCCAGCCCAAGACGGCCAAGAAACCTCAGCCCCAGCTGACAAGCCCCTTCACACCAGCGATGTATCCTGGCCCCTTCACCTGCTGCTCCTGAAGACCCTTCAAAACTCTGGGAAGAAGCTCCATTTGTGCTTAGGATTCCCCCTTTTCGCTCAGAAAAACAGCACTTTTGTGTTGTGCTTCAGTGTAATCCTGTGCTTGACTCTGTGGGAGTTCGAGAGGATGCAGGGACATGGGAGGTGCTTTCCTAAACAACAGCCCCGACGGAGCAGCAGCTCACCGCCCGGTCTCACAAACCAGACCCGGGTCGGAGGCAGGAGGGGCTGGCAGAGGGGAGCAGGGCTCCCTCCCCACTCTGCTCCAGGGCTCGGAGCCCGCTGGGGAAGGGGACACGGACCTGATCTGCCGCTGCCTCTCACCAAGGCCACGAACTGGTCCACACCACTGGCAGCCAGCATGCTGCAGGAGCAAGTGGGGCCTCAAAACCCCGGCGAGAAGGGAAGCAAGCCCCACAACAGGAGAGACCTCCCCACGCAGCCAGGGGCTCCCCCAACCCCCTCCAGCATGTTTCTGAGCCCCTTCTGCTCCCTGTGCAAAGTCACTTCCGAGCCTGGTGGAAGTTATGTGTGTGGAAACGGTGGGGATCAGGAAGGAAAATGCGCTGCCCAATAGTTTAGTGTCAGTTAAGGATCCTTTCTTGTATATATAAATCCCTTTTATACATGTATATGTGCATGTGTGTCACTTACAAGCACAAAACATTTTGCAGTATATATACAGGAACACCCTCACCCACTGCTGGAAGTGCAAATGCCTCTGGGGTTTAACACAACTGGTCGGTCCCCAGTGCCACATGGGACGACTGGGGACACAACTCAGGGCTGGAAGGAGCTGCCCCGCATACTGCTGCCAGGCACAGCAGGCACACCCCCCGCTACAGCCGGGCCGGGACAGGAGCTCGAAAAGCCCTGCTGCTACCAAGGATGTCGCAGCAGGTTTTTACAACCCGTCGTGAGGAGTGCTGCTGAACACATCCCAGAGCAAGCAGGAGCCGCTGGCAAACCTTGTGCCAGACCTCGGCTCAGGCCCCGCTGCTGTTCCAGCAAAGACAAGTCCAAGGCCCTGCGTCTCTCTCCCTGGAGCTTCACGCTGTCCTGCCTGCCTGTTAATGCCATTTGAGTAATTTTACAAATCAATCTACGTCAAAAATAAAAGTCACAGTTTCAAGTACAAAAAAGAAAAAAAAACAAGAATGAAAAACCCAGCTGACAGTAGCCACTGCATCTTCTGCTGAAAGATCTCACGGAGATCAACACCCATGCGAATGACGACGTCTACAGAATCAAGCAACTTCTCAGGGGGAAACAGCAAAACCGAGAACAGACCCTCGAAGAAAGTCGTTGCACCAGTCAGTATTTCACTAAGAAAACCAGACCAAAAGCTCCTAAGAGGAAGAACTGGGGGGGGGGTTGGAGAGTGCTACCGAAGCGTGGTCAGACAAGTGCTGAACAGCGAAGTATGTGGCACCTGAGACATCTAGAGCTAGCGATGGACCAGGCTGAGCACACGGCGCTTTTCCTCTTTCACAGAAAACCTCAAGATTCAAACTATCTAAATGCAACGCGCCGACAGCAGGAGGGTGGCCCCGCTGGTGGCTGTGGTACGTACCCATCCCACACCGCGCGCTTACTGCCTGTGAAAGTGTCCTCCACCTTGGCCACAGCGTGTCCTCCCCCTCTAACCCGGCTCCTCTCCCGTCAGAGCTACAGCCTTTTCTTTGCAAATGGCTAAGCTGCATGCCCGAGTGGGAGCACCGAGCTGTGAAGCTGTCAGAGAGGCAGAGCCTCGGAGAAGAGACCATTTGGCTCGGCTTGGCTTTGCTCTGGTCCAGGAGGAGGAGATGGAGAAGAGGAGGCGATGGTTTGCATCTACAAGCACTTGGCCCCACGGAGAGGTGCTGCCCGGGGCTGCTGCTCAGTGTGCAACGCTGCACTCACCTCCTAAACCGGCTGTCGGATACTTTTGTGCCCCTCGGAGCTCCGGCTGCGTCAAGTTCGCTTTGGCACCCAAAGTTTTGTTTTCATCAGGAATCATGAACTCAAAGAATCGCTTTCACTTGAGACCGAGACCCTCATTTCATGGGGAGGGGGTTTGCAAAGGTCACAGGCTGTGCTAAGGGGGAGGGAGCAGCACTGCAGCATCACAGCGTACCTTTCAAAAAACCGGTAAGGAAAATCTCTGAACAATGTGAAATTCATGGACAGACTTCAGTGAACTTCAGACAAAGTTCCACAAAAGAGCAAAAGGATTTCTTGGCATGTTGAGAGAGGTATTTTTTGGAAAAGGGCCTTACAGGGAAGTCACCTTGCAGAATTCCTAATCCTGGTCTTTCAAAACAAACAAAAGCACATTCCAAAGCAGAGGGACAGATTCTGCAAGGGGTGAGGCAGCCTAATGCCACCCAAATCACTGGAGATTTATGCATTTGCTGGCCTGGCGATCCAACCCATAAGGGTAAAGCAGAGCCCGTGGGGCAAATCCACTCTGAGTACCAGTTCAGGCATTTAGATATACTACAGCTTTAGCTTTGGTTAACCTTTTCCAGGCCTATGCTCAGGGTTTAAAGCAGGGAAAAAGCAGGGAGGCCGTATAAACCATTTCCCGAGCTGCTGCTAGAGGATGAGTCGGCCCCGGTCACTGGCTCTGCTCCCCCAGGACTGGTTTGGACGCCCTCCTCTTGTGCCAGAAACTACGTAAGCACAAAGTAAGAGGCTGCTTTTGCCCTAAAAGTTTTGTGATGGGGTAAGCAAGCTGGCTGGGGGAGGCAGCCCCTCCGCGCCGTGCCGGGCAGAGCTGCTTGGGCTGTGCCACGGGGGGAGAATTTGCCCCATTGTCTCCAGAGAAGAGCAACAGCCAACGACGGGGCAGGGGAACTGCCGCAGGGCCAAGAAAACACATCATTTTGCCCTAAGCACCTACCCTTCCAAAAAAACGAACACAAAAACCCTGTTTCCCCCAAGACAGCTGGAAATAAAACATAAAGTCACCCAACCCATGCTGGGGTCCATCCTGCTTCCCCTCTGCCCGAGAGCAGCCAGGAAGGGGGACGGGAGCACACCCACCTGGCACCCACCAGCCACTGCACAGGGGGCACCCACGGGGCACAAGGGCACGGCACCGAGGAAGGGACGCGGCCGCCGCACGCGTGGCTGGAGATGGTCTGCTCCTGCGGCGCAGAGGCGGGTGCACAGGGGTGTGTGCTGGCGAGGGGTTCACCGGAGGGAAGGTGGCTGGGTCCCTGTCAGGGCAGAGTGCGGCAAGGTGAGAGCTTCTTCCCGGCACGGAGGTGCAGCCGGGAGGGTGAGGGCACCTCGCTGCCCGCAGCCAGGGCGTGCGTTTTCCCACAGGGTGGTGAAGAGTTCTCCCTTGGTTGAAACAAAAATTCTCTGCAAAGGAGAAAAGGATAAAAGGGTCAGAGACTGTGAAAGGTGAATATTCGCACTCTGGCAGCGACGGCTACGATGTGCCTGTCCCAGGGAGGGCGCGGAGGCCGCAGCAGTGCCCATCCTCTGCACACCAAGCTGCCACCTGGGAGAGGAGGAAACTCTGTGCGGGGCTAAAATTCACAGCTTTTTGAGACCCATGCTTTCAGAAATGGTAACTCTTCTCATTTTAAGTTTTACTGGCTCTTCTGCTCAGCTAGGAACTTCCTATTAAAACCCTAATTTCATGACACAGAAAGACTCCAGGACCTGGAGCCAGTGAGAAAACCAGTAAATCAATTCCTTGTGGCTTGCAGATACCTCCTGCGTGAAAGCCCCAGCTCGTGCTGGTGGCCCCGTGCAGGGGCAAAAGCCACGCTGCCAGGCTGAAAGTCTCCCAGCCGCCAAGAGCCCAGGCTAACCACACTGCACTCCCTTCACCGCAGCTCATAAAATCCACCTCGTAAATGGACTGTTTCCATCTGGTTTCTGGAAGGGGCAGGGACAGCCAACTTCACCCTCCCTGCGGAGAGGGGCACCAGCGCTTCACAGAGTGGTTACCTGGGAAAAAGTGAAACCTGCTGGGCTGTGGCACATCGTCCCGGCGAGCAGGCGGTGAAAGCACTGTGGGAGCACCCAGAAGTACTCCAAAAGGAACCCGCGAAGCTACACACCAACAGCAACTGGCACAGACCTGTCTGTCACCAACCTCTGCAGGGTTTTTCTCACTCAGTGCTGCCCTCACCTTGCAAAAGCATTTAGCATGATTTAAGATATATTATTGATCACATATTTAATAATAAACAGTGCAATTAGCCAACGTTAGCTGTACACACTAGACCACACATGAGACAAGTCATTTTGCACAACACCGCATCACAGACACTCACCTTTTACAGGTCCATGACTACTTCTTCCCGCTAGTGGCTCTAAATGAAAAACAAAATATGGGTTGGGTTGCAGAGGGGCAAGTAGCCACGACATCCCTTTCCCTCCCTCCCTGGCTGCCTCCTGCTCCGCAGCCCCTGCAAAGCCCGGACCCCCAGCACCGCGTGCCGGCAGCCGGGCGGGATGCGGCTGCGCAGACC
>NW_010247902.1:0-28776 GCF_000690775.1 Eurypyga helias
TATATATATTCATATATATATATATGGATGATGTGATTCAAATGATAAGTGCTGCATACTGATGTAGCAGCGCCACTCACCACAGGGGCTGTTTTCTCAGGGGTCTAGTCTACGCTCCCTGGATGTCCCAAAGCAGACACCAAGGCTGTGGGACTGCTGCCAAAAGGGCAGATTTCCCAGTAAAGCAGCATCTTAACAGCACTGGAACACAGGCACATCACAGATCAGGTGCTTGACCCGTCAGGTTATTTATATGTTAAGGTTTAAGACCAGATTCTTCCTTTTTTACCTTCAAATGACTTAAACCCAAAGCTGCTGGTTTCCTTTCCTTGCTTTTTTGAGGTGGAAGGGAGAGAGGAAGTACTACTTCACATCAAAATGAGCTATCACCTAAATACAACATCTTCAAGGTCACTTACACATCAATTTCAAAGCGATTTTCCAAACATACATCAAGACAATGAACCAGAAGCTTAGTCAAATAAATTCTCTATTTTCTTCCATGTATGAATTAAATAAGACATGCCAACATTTTCACCTGACTAGGCTTTATTATGGTTTCTTTATCTTCCATCACATCCCTCTACTTATTGAAAGAAATATCCATATTTACTTCGGTTATTTTTCGCTTGGGTGGAAAAAAAAAAATCTCACATGGATAAACAAAAAATACATAATGGACAAGTCTGGAAGAACCAAATTGCCATCAAAAGCACAAATACTATACAGAAACCCTCTCATTTATGAATAATCTCTGTCAAAGCTTAACATACTCCATCACTGCCAAGCAATGCAATAAAACCTTGCAGTAAAACCAGGCTGAGAGGAGCCCCAGCGACGACTAAATCGCTGCCACGTAACATTTCCTACTCACTACAAGCACTTGAGAGTGACGGGACAAGCTGTGACATGGCTCTGACAAATGAGATATGCTGTGAGTCCGCATGGCATATCACTGAATGTTTATGACCGCAGGATGCCGCTGGCACCCCTTTAACCCAGGTAGGTCTACCTTCCTCTTCGGCCTCCACGGCACAGCAAAATGCGGCGCCTGTTTGTGGGATGACACATGCAGGATCAACTTTTCAGCCAAAGGGACAAGAAAAACAACTGGAAATTGCAGTTTTGGGACTGTGGCAGATGCTGTGCAAAATTCAGACACCTCAAGCTTTTATAAAGGCTTGGAGGAAGATCTACTGTGGGAACACATGCTTAACGTGACTCAGAACAAGCAGCAGTTGATGGTATAATTTCATTTAATTGACTACACATGGTTTTTCTGCATTGTTTTTAAAGTGCTTGTGGCTACTGCATTTCCAGCCACACATGAATTACAAACTATGAATTCTCTTCAGTATTATAACCCCTCTGTATGCATTGATCTGTTTGTCCCTACAGCAAACGACAAGTTCTGCCTTGTTTTCCGAGTACCATTCTGAGCACTCTTGCATGCCCTGTACCCATCTCCGCAGCCTTCCCAACCAAACCCAACGTCAGGATGGTACCAGGAGAAATCCCCACGTTCTTAGCACCAGCGATGACAGCTGTTAAGCCTCAAAAATAACCCATTTGTATAGAGGCCCTTTTCCACATAGGGCCTGGCTAATGCCCAGAGTAACCCAGTTTTTCTGTACATTGCCTTTAGTAGATGAATAAAGACATCAAAGTCTGACCCATGTGTCCTCTGCCAGGAGGACTGGGAAGCAATTTTAAAAAGAAGAGTCTGCTCCCGGTTCATTTAGAAATGAGATCAGAAGCAGAGCAAAGCTGAAGCAGGAAGAAGAGATGGAGAAAAAAGGCAAAGAATGCTCAAAAGGATCCCGATAAAAGTCCTGGCAAGGGAATTTTGTGTAGGGTCCCTTTCCTTCACTCAGAGTTCTGTATCTTTTGTACTGCCTACTGTAAGAGACACTGTTTTGGGAACCCTTTGCAAAATCTGTGCCGATCTGCTTCAGCTGTTTGGTACCGGTGGTGAGGGAGGCGGAGGGGAAGAGGCAGCTCTAGGGGGAAGCCTGGCTGCTGGGGGAGGCTGCCCTGGAAAGCGAGTGGTCCCTCATACTGAAGAAGGCAATGCTGTCCTTACCTAGGCTCCAGTACAACATAAGTGGGCACTGGCTCTTCTGATGGATCTCAGCACTGAGAAGTGACAGCCTGGGATGGCTGGCCAGAACAGACAAGGGACTACTGGGAATATTCCCCCTAGGAAATGTCTTTCTTGCTTTAGTTATATATATTATACTAGAAATAAGAGTATTATCATATATTATAATGGAAATAGAGTCATCTTTTTTCCCCCTTCCTTGCTGTTTCTTTCAGCCCACAGGAAATGGGCAAGCTTATGAAAAGAGTTACACACTCATTCTGAAATCTGCCTTTATCTTTTTCTACATCCAAAAATAAACCCAGAGGAGTAGTCAAAAAGGAGAGAAACAGTACCTCTGAAAGGGTTTAATAGCCATGCTGCATCTGAACATGAACACGGCAGGGAAGACGGTAGCATGATGCACAGAGCAAGCACCGGAGCACTGTTTAACCCCTCTGCATGGCACAACTACGTTTCCTATGCTCTGAGGTATCATGCAGGACTCTGGAGTCTACTTTTAAAAGCACAGAAAAAAATTGCAGAAGATTAAAAAAATAAGAGCTTCTCAAACAGTATGAGCAGCAGAGACAATGATTTACACTAAGAGAGTTTAAGATTTCAATCTGCTAAACTTATTAAAAAGAAGATGGAGAGGCAACATGATTAGAAAATTCGTGTAAAGTTCATGGGGAAATATTATTGGGAAGTAAAGGGCCCTGTAATTTAACAAAATAAGGTGGAGCAACATTTAATGATTTGAAACTGAAGCCAGAAAAAATAAAATTAGCAATCAACTTGATACCCTTCTTATTTATTTTTCCAAAGCGGGTGATTAATTCCTGGAATAATTTCTTCCTATCTCTAGACATCTGCAAATGAGAGCTACAAGCTGTTGGGGAGAAACATTTCATCGCAAATGTATGCTACACTTTAGTCAGAGAAAGATCGCTCAGTAAAGAGGTACAAAAGTGATATATAACAGGCAGCGATATAAAAGGGATGAAATGAAACAACGTGGTCTCTTCTGGCCTTAAGCACTATGGATCTGTGAACACTGTCCAGCTGTTTTCTCCAAGGAGCTTGCAGAGATGAGGTTCACTGGATGGTGCTGGGCTGCCTCAGAACTCCCAACCTGCTCAGCTCCACTCTCATCAGCACCGTCTTCCTGACTCAACAGCCTCTGCACTGCCATCCCCACGGAGCGGAGAAAATACACCTAATGAAGAAAACAGCTGCTGGTATCTTCGCACGGTCACGTAGGAGGGCATGCAAGGAACTGAAGAGACTGTTCCGGAGATGTGTGCAAGGCATTAGAAGCAGCACGTCTGCTGACCGTGATCACCGGTGAGCTTGGAGCAACATCCACCGCTTCCGTCCAGGCTGAGCACCCGGAGGGATGTCCCGCGGGGGTGGCAGGCAGTGAACAGCCCAATCCTCTTCTGTGCTTGAGGAGACACTCTCAGATGACAAGACGTTCTCAGGCAGCCAACCTTATGGCTTTGTAAGAACTATCAACTGCCCTTGCGTTCTCAGAGTGAATTTTCCAGTGGATAAGGGCTCTTCAGGCTGTATATCCTTCACCAATATTGTTCATGACACTGCAGCAGAACACCACTGTTTTGCAAGGCAATGCACTTTGCATTTCACTGCAAAACATGGACTGGATGCACTGAAACCTGAAGTTTTATCTGGATTCATTTGCAAGACTCTCCCCAAGCCCTAAAAAATTTAAGTTCTGCCTCTATATCACGCTGGGTTTGTGTACATGGGCCATGGTACACAACAGCCAGCATGTCAATAAAGAGGTGACTTGTTTAGAATCACGACTACTGCTTCAAACTGCCCAGAAGCAAAGCACTTCATTTTTCCTTAGGTACACTTCTAGGTGTACTCTCTCTTCTCTAGAAAGGCTGATGAAGACACACACACACCCACACCCTTTCATCCTTCATGTTCAGAGGAAGTAAAACCACCTCAGGCTGCTGCTTCTGCTCTGGGCAGAAGTTTTGATGACTGCAGCAAAAAAAAAAAAATGCAAGAGGGTTACCTGGAGGCCAAGATTTAGTTCAGATCACCTGTCAACGTTAAAAAGATTAGGAGCATCTCTTGCTGTTGATTGCAGGAAGGAGTTCAGTCTCCCTTGCTGAAGAGACACAAGAGTGGCTCTGATTGCATTCCTATGCACGAGAAGGGGTCTTACAGACCAGACCTCTTTCACTAATGGGGAATTACCATCCACAAAGCAGTCCCCAGGAGACACCTATGGCATGGATACTGAACTTCTGCTGGGAAAACACATGGGCATCATGGTTTTGCCTGCACTGTCATGTCAGTATCACCCCAAAGAATGCCACAACCAGCTATGGATGGCTGGTAACTGATGGTTGAGAAGCTGACACCTACCAGTTCACACCGCAGACCACACTGCAAACCACTGATGCCCTCATATGAACTGGAAGCTAGAAGGCCACTGATGAACTGGGTCTGGCTCTTCCATTAACTAAGACCTCAACTTGCAGACCTACAGAATTAGCAAAAAGGACAGGACAGGACCGTCCAGTCCAGTCCAGTCCTTGACTAAATATTGCATTTAATTGTAGCCCTATTGAAGTAACTGCAGAGTTTAGTCTTTCTTTTGAAGCTCAAACAGGCAGGCTGAGGAGCTGCCTCCTGAGAAATCACCAGCTTCTAAGCCACTTTTTGCACAACTTGGCTGGCCCAAAAGTCCTGCCCTGAATGTAATTCCAATACTCTCGCCTTCCTTCAAAGTTTGGGGATTTTAAAATGGTCCTATTTTGTGTGGAAGACAGTAGCCTGCTCCCACAACTTTCTTTGAACCTCTAATCATTTCCCAGCATCTAACTCAACAGCATATATCTTTCACCAAAACCAGTCATCAGTGTTCAATGATCACTCACAACTAAGCTGTCATTCTCCTAGTATGGCAAAAATATCCACAGAAATTGCCAGCAGCAATCTCAGATGCTTCTAAATATCTTTCCAACAGAACAGTGTTAGAGACAGCCACAACCTTTGCATGGGAGGCACCTTACCTACAACAGTATCTGTGATTGCAACAAGTAAAAGAACTGGAATTCATTTCCATGCTGGATTTTGTCCCAAACCCCTTGAGCAACCTTGTGGTAAATCTGCAGGAAAAGACTGCATATGATCAATAAGATAGTAAGAACTTAAATCTTCCATGTTGCATAGAGGAAATGGAGCTGGGGTTATAACAGCAAACCTAAACAAGCAAACCATAATTATACTTCTGTTTCACTCTCCATACTCTGTGTGATAATAAACCCAAGGGTCAAAGAGTAGATGGGAATATGCTGGAGTATATTGGTGGAAAATACCATTCTTTCTATCTTGGGGTAGCATTAGTATGAAATTTATCTTCAACAGTCTGCCACGGTCTGCTGGTTTTGGCTGGAATACAGTTAATTTTCTTCATAGTATCTGATATGGACTGTGGTTTAGATTTGTGACGAAAACAGTGTTGATAACTCAGGGATGTTTTCTTTATTGCTGAGCAGTGCTTACACAGGGTCAGGGCCTTTCCTGCCTCTCACTCCACCCCACCAGCGAGTGGGCTGGGGGTACACAAGAAGCTGGGAGGGGACACATCTGGGACAGCTGACCCCAACTGACCAAAGGGATATTCCATACCCTATGACATCATGATCAGCATATAAAGTTGGGGGAAGAAGGAGGAAGGAGGTGATGTTCAGAGTTAAAGCATTTGTCATCCCAAGTAACAATTACACATGACGGAGCCCTGCTTTCCTGGAGATGGCTGAACACCTGCCTGCCGATGGGAAGTGGTGAATGAATTCCTTGCTTTGCTTGTGTGTGCGGCTTTTGCTTCACCTATTAAACCGTCTTTACCTCAACCCACCAGTTTTCTCCCTTTCACTCTTTCGATTCTCTCCCCCATCCCACCAGGGAGGAGTGAGTGAGCACCTGTGTGCTGCTCAGTTGCCATCTGGGGCAACTGTCATCACGACACACACGTGGGATGCTCTTCTTCAGATGAGAAAAAAGAACGGAGTGGGAAGCTGAGATACACAAGGGACCATGGCAAATCACAGCAGTATGATAAAAGCCTTAATGCAGACAACCCTACCGTGATCATTGGGAACAGTGCCAGTGACTTAGCCGGTGTTTCCTTTCAGCTCTGAACAGAGTGAAGCAAACAAAAGTGCTCTGGCTGCTGCTCTCCGAAGTATAGCCTTTCATGTAAGACATAAAACTCAGGTCCTTATCTCACCAGAGTCCTCTGAAGTCATGGTCCTTTCTGCCAGCTTTCCCTGCCTGCTTTTCCATGAGATGCTGTGGCTGTAGCCAAGAAGCCAGGCAGCCCGGCACCCAAGGTGTGCTAAGACATCAGCATCCACCCAGACACTCCCTTGGTTGTTGCGACAAGGCTCAGATGCTCCCAGTAGGAGTAAGTATTGCATTCCCTAGCTGGTGTATACATACATGCACATAAACTGCAGCAGCTCAATTTTACAGTGGTTTATGATGAGGCGGACTAAGTTCCCTAAAGAGGCGGGGAAAGTCAACATCTTGATAAAGTAAATAATGAAATGTTGCAATACCAATAAACGCCACGTGATCCCTGGAGGGAAACCACAAGCACGAGCCCTAATGAAATAAGACACAGAAAATAAGGTCTTTGCTGTGGACACAACCCTTATGTGCTCATTATGCACCACAGCGACTTCTGTCACTTTATCACACTTAGTCATCTCAGTGAAATGTTGTATATATGCACAGACAGATATGATATGTATAAAAACACGTGCAGATACATATATTCTAAACGAAAGAGGGCAAAAGGAAAAGTGATTCATTTTCACTTCTGTAAATGGCCAGACCATAAACGCATAGTATGCTTTCTCTGCATGTCTTGCCTTACAAATCCATCACTGTACGCAGTTTAAAGCTTTCATAAACACTTAGCATTTGAATTTGCATTCGTGAATATTTCAGCTTTTAAAAATGTCCTTGTATTTTATGCTTTAAGTTCTTAAACACTCAGTATTACCAGTGTGAGCTTTGCCAAGGGCTAATCAATAGGCTGCACTTAAGAGTCTATTTGTCTATTTATACACAAATTGGAAATGAAGAATATATTTTCCTGGTCTGAAATGCATCAGTATGAGCAAATCGCAAAATTGAATTTAATTATTTATTTATAATGCAACTTTGCTGACAGTGGAAGCAATAAACCCAACCAAACAAACCCCAGAAAATTATCCCAGATCCAAGAGAAAGAGGAAGCATGGCTCCTTCTAATTGAGTTTCCTTCACTCCTATCTTCTTGAGATCCCTTAGATTGTTTTCCAATTTTCATTTCCATTTCTTCCATTAAATGCCTCTAACCTATGACTTCCATTTACTGCCATCCATTTATCTTCCATTCTTAATTGAGATGTAACGTGTCCACTTGTCCAGCACTGAGCACTGAAACTCTGACAGCACACTTGATAAATACTGGCTCCTTCAGGAAAGCTTACTTGGGAAAGTGGCATTCAAAATTAAATTCTTGAACAGGTAAGTCTGTCCCATGAAACCTGAGTTTACCTTATAAAGATATCGTGGTGAGCACCAAAAGCCCAATAACAAATAATAATATCTTTGGGTTTATTTGCTTTTTCTGCTACAAGATGGAATTAGATTTGTTTTGACCCTGGGAGGGTACGGGGTGACAAGGCCAGTGGGAAGAAAACATATAAAGCAGCTTTCAGCAGTCAATCATTTTTTACTTTCAAATAGATTAATTTTAAATGTGGTGGTTTGCAGTTGAACTCTCTCCCCTGAGATAGAGTGTACCGGAATTTTTGAAGGATGGCGTTGTTTAGAAAATACTTAAATCTTACACATCACTTCAGGAGCTCTTGGCAAACATTAATAAAACTCTGAGCACCCAGGTGCTGCTGCACCCATTTAACGGAGAGGGAAGCCCAGCATCAGAGTCAGAAATTCAACAGAAGGGAAAGAACCAAGCAGTCATTTTAATCTGATGGAGTAATGCTCAACTGAAGCAGGAGAGAACAAACCAGCAATATCTTATCCTCTTGGAGCAATAAAGTAAAATTAATACAGCACTCCAGGCTACTATTAAATTGTAAAATTTAAGGAAACGTATTGTGGTCAGGCATTCAACCTCTCAAAATAAACAGATGAATCACTTCATGCTTATTCTAAACAACTGTTTGCACCAGTGACACCAAGTAAAACACAAACTCACCGGGATCCTGAAGGCAAACAAACAAGAGGAAAATTTTTCATTCAAAACCACCATAACAGGCCCAGGCAGGAAATCTCCATGGCCAACCCTTCTCAAGGGAGCGCACTTCTATTTCATACCCCAAAGTTTGCGAGTGGTGCTGACACCCCCCCGACAGCTTTCACTTCCGGTTAAGGCTTGGTACCAACAGGCTGACATTAAGTCACGGAGAAGGCTACACGAACTGCAGCAGGGTCGTCGTACCCGACGGCTGCCCGGCGACAGCACAGCCACGCTGCTGCATGAGGCCTGCCAGGCATCTCCCCAGATAGCCCCAGGGGTCACCCCAAAGTGGAAAAAGGTATCCAAGGAGGTTGGATCACTTTGAGTAATGTCTAGAAGAGCCAGGAACAAGAAATATGGGCTGCACTCTCTGATGTTGTGAAAGAAGGTGTGACAGGCAAACCAGCTCTTCTCCCTGACGTGCAGTAGAATCTCCAAAAACTGAATCAGGGAGCATTTTGCTATGTATGGGTGTCATCTGCACACAGAGCAACACTGACAACCAGGTATCTACATGGCTCCCAGCTGAGCAGAATATTAAACTTTCTGTTACAGCCATTTATAAGCAGAGCACTACTCTGAAATTACTCCTGCTGTCTCCCTGTGTCTGGATGTCTGATGGCCACAGTGAATCCCACCTTAAGACCATGTCACCCATCACCTGCATGCCTAAATTGACTCTCCAAGGCTTAGCTCTGGACAGCTGTTGGCACGGGAACAAGTTAGTCGGAAGGATCTCTGTTAACTGGCACTGTGACTGTGCCATCGAAGGGCAGCACAGACTTTGCCTTCATCCCAGTTTGCAATTCCAAGAGGAACTGTGCTATCAAGGTTTCTGATCCTGCATGCTTGCAGTGAAGATCCTGGGAAGACACAAGAGCATTACTCTGGCTGGTCAGTAATTTTTAAGCACCACACTGGGGCACGCAAAGCAAGGTCCATTGGAACGGTCCTTGCAAGGGACTTGAAGGCACAACCAAAAAGTCAAGCAGACGTTGAGAATCAGGAGAAACCATGGACGTTCACCGCAGAAAGCCTCGCTCCAAGGACAAAACACGAGGGGAAGTGGAAATGGCACTGCAATGACATTGCCATTCCCGGCATGAGCCCGCCTCAACTCGCTCGCTACCAAACAAGCATCTGGTGCCATCTAATTAAAACTCCAGTTCCAGGAGGTGACATCCAGCATCATGAATCAAAGGAAACATCTGCTAATTCTTACAACAGCCAGACAAAATAAGCCTAAAAAAGGCAAAACAAACACGCGCACACACACATTACTAACTTTGGCACTGACTTCCCAACTGAACATAAGAACTGTATAAAATTTCCACATTATTAACCAGTGCATCTTCAGTTTAACTGATCCACTGTGCAAATTTGCTACAACACACGTTCAGCTACGCAACGGGCAAAAAGGGATCAAGTTTTACAAAAGCGGGTGAACACGCCTCACCGCACAGCACTGCACAGCAGAGGGGAAGCCTCTCTCGAGCTCACGCAGCCTAATGGCACAGGCTATTAACTCACATGATTAAAGGACTGGAGACTGCAGAAATCTCAGCGCATGTATGGCCTATAACAGCAGAATGCAGGGTGTGTTTTCCTGAGGGACAAATGCTTGCTTTATTTTTATTTCCACTATAAATAAGTTTGGGTTTTTTTTTTTTAATAGGTATAGATAATCAGGCATTTACATGGTTTTCAGCAGAGCAGCAGTATTAAGCTACTATGCTACATCCACTCATAAACCACATACATCGCTGGAATTACTTTTTACTGTCATTATTATCCAACAATGTCTACAATATGCGTTGTTACCACAGCAGTAAAATGATTAGATTCTGAGCATTGCTGAAAATCTGCAAGTAACACCACGGAGGTGAACCCTTGGAGAAATCAAGCATTTAAGGAGAACTTCAGATGGTCTCATGCTGAACCTTGTGGACTCCGGAAAACTGAGCAGGGACACAGTTCAGGGTCTCAGTTCTGCTATCTTTTTCCATGACTGTTTACACCAGCAACATCTCATGTGCATGGTTTAACCCTACCAGTGAGCCCACCACACACATGTGTAATGCCGTTTCTCACAGTGCTTCATTTCAATACATAATCTCATTAGTGCTTTGTTTATTCTTGCCCTCCCTCTTCCCATTACTCTTACACAAACTTGTCTATCTTGCTTTGAAGTTGTCTTTTTTTCTTTTTGCTCTACTGTAAGACCTTACAAGCAGAGGCTGTGTTTAACCCGAATGAACCCTCCGGAATATAACTTGACCTCCTTGCTCTGTTACTGATTTTTAAGCAGCATTTGGTATGACAGAGGTAATCAAAAACCAAGTGAAAGGACGAAAGATATTCTACATCGACTTCAGAGATCACTAGGTCAATCTGGCACTAAGGGTGGAGATACAAGAAAACACAAGGAAAATCCTACAGTAACCTTTAATGACCTATTTATGCTCAGGGAAAGAAAAAGAGTTGGGTTTGGGTGAGGGTTTTTTCCCCCTGACAGAGACGAAAGTAGGAATTTCAGGAAGGGATAATACACAAGCTGATTGCAGCAACTTGCAAATGAACTAGCAGGGGGTATCTGGGAATAGATACCAATTTCCATTCCAACCGGAATGGAAGTTTCTATATTAAAGGGTATTATTTCTGAGCAGTCAGCACGGAAGGAGAGGCTGATGCAATAAAACATGTGAAATTTCTAATTGATCAGGACCAGAAAGAGAAAAGGAAAGTAACTGAGGCTGTAGCCTTGCTAAATACTAGGATGGGGGCATACAGAGAAGGCGCAGCTGCCAAGGCAGTCCCTGAACAACACACTTCAGAGATAAGAGGCACCAGCCATTCTTCGAAGCAAGCGTAGCTGCCAAGAGCTACAGAGAAAAGAGTGAATTGAGGGGGATAGAGGGGTCAACGGCAGTGAATATGAAAACAAGTCAAGGCGAAGGACAGGCATGACGCGTTGGGATTTGGCCAGAAGGTGATAATTTGTGGGTTTAGTCAACTGCAATCTCAGTGGAGTAGAGAGGGCAGAAACTCAATGAGAAAAGAGAGAGTTGGCAGCAGGAAGATGAAGGCAGCCAGAATACAGAGCAGAAATAAGGAGCTTGGGTAGGAGAGAAAAGGAGAAAGGGTGCCTGGCACTGGCAGATATGCCTGGAGAACTGTGGGGTTCTCCCAGTCCAGGGACACAAAGGTGGATCTAAAAGTTGAAGAGATGCGAAGAGAAGAAATAGGGTTAAGCGAGGTGGCAAGAACAGCAACTGAAGAAGGTCACAAGGGATCGAAGCAGGAGCTCAAGAGAGCACGTCAAGAACAGGAAGAATGAGTTTTGTCTATCGTGGCGCTCACATGAAAGAGCAAAGAAAGATAATCTCCATCCCAAAACACTGTCAGTCGCTACTCTTTGGCCAGGGGGAAGAGCTGTGCCCTCCTACTGCATCCTCCTCAGCTGGTCCCCCGAGGCCTCTGTGCCAGCAGTTTGGGAAAAAGCTTTCCAGAATTTTTCAAAGAGCAAAGCATCCTTTCACATCTTCTGTTTTAAAATCTCAATCAGATTTATTTAGCACCTAGGCTAAACAAGGTACGGCATATTCTTATTTTGTCTCACAACCCCTTCTAGCTAGAGCTCTGTCTGGCTATAAGCAGCAATGACTTTGACTTGCTGCCATCCGCGCTTAACGACACTGACAGAGGAATAGCACGCACCAGTCCTGAGAAGGCTGAATTTCCATTAAGACCACAGCAATGACCTCTAAGCAAATGTTGCATGAAATCATAAGGCCATTCACACCAACGCTAAATCTCTCATGCCCTCCGAAAATATTCAGATTTCACCCTTTGGTTTTAGAAGTCCCCTGTAAGGGCAGCTATAAAACTTCTTCGCTGGTCATGATATCATATATGTGTCAACCAGATCACTGTTCACACTTGATGTATTTATTATCAACTTCAGGATACAATTTCATATGCCATTTACAGAATGCAAAAATATGTCTTGACAGTTTATAGGGGGGAAAAAAGTGTGCTATGACTAGACAAGGACAAGAGCATTACAACCGCAAATACAATGCGGCACTTACTGACCCCGGCAACAAAGGAAGAGTTGCAGGGAAAATATGTATAGTATTTTATATCCTGAACTAATTAAAGATCTCATTTCCCAAACAGCCAGATAGCAAACATAAGTAGTGCCTCCAGATGAAGGATTCCTATTTTGATGGTTACTGTAATGAGCCCATTCCCCAAGGAAACAGCCAATAAAAAGCATCTCCTATCTGGAGGATGCTGAATGAAAGTTGGACTTTTCTTAATTTTACAGCAATTCCTTATTGCATCATATCAGCCTCCACCAAAGGTCTCAGTTCAATTTTCCTGTAATGAATTTGGAGACACCAAAGAAAAATTCCATCCTGTCTTAGCCGGCTAAGTTTCTCTCCTTGACTGAGAGCTGACAATGATTACAAATAAAACGCTGGTTTTACATCATGGGATGCAGTTTTAATTAAAATTTATTAACCTGAGAGAAACTATCTTCTTATCACCAACAGACACTACAACAAAAATGCCTTTTATTGTGTTAATAAACTGATGTTTCAGACAGAACCATCTCTACAGCACACTGTAGCTCAGCTGCCTAGTGGCAAATTAGACTGATCTTTTCCCTCTGCCTTCCTCTTTCCTTTCATGTGCACCGTGCCTCAGGCAAAAAGTATCACACTAGTGCCTCCTGCAAAACTTTGTACCTACAGCCCAATGTGTCTGCTGAATTACACACAGCTTGCTTTATCAAACTGCTGGACCACTTAGGAAAAAAAACAAACACCCCTATGCACCTTGCCCACCTCTCACAATGAGAAAAGCAAATACCAGGGGCCAGGCGGTGATGCACCAAGCCCTCGACCACATGCCCTCTGAAAGGATCTTGGGAGTCACTATTTTAGAAGTGACAGATGGAGTTAAGAGGGAGAGCACATAAAAGTAAGAAAAACTTTCAAAATTCTTTTAGAAAAGGAGAAAAAATAGCAACAAGTATCCTGATGGGAGTTAGGCAGTAGGGAGCTGGAAAAATACACTGTAAACCAGAACACAATATTCCGAAGTCCAAATGGCAAGAGTTGAATATGCTGGGTAGATGGGCAAGATGTTGATGAGATGCGATGAAGAGAAGTTACTAGTGACCTGACTAGTACCTTCAGTGACAAGGACAAGGCAGGAGAAATTAAGAAAAACCCTCATAGAACCTGTTCAAGGGACGTGAAGGGCCATGCTGGAGGTGTGATTAGCAATTAAACTCCTTAATCCAGGATAAGAGCAATGAAGAAGGAGGTGTCACTGGACCAGGAATGAGACTGAAAACAGAGACATGTTGGGGGAGGAGGTAAAAAGAGATTCCCTAGGTTGGATGGCAGAAGCGAGCTGTGGGACCAAAAGCTGGTCAGTCCGGCGAGGCAGGATGAGGAACGGCTAAAAATAAGAATAGAAAGGAAGCAGCAGTGCTCTCAGCAGTGTGACTCTTAAAATACGATTTTACAAGTGGGTTTTATTCATAATGTCTCTCTTGCATGGGGTGGAGAGGAATGGGGACCACAGGCAGAGATAAATACAACTATCATGACCACTTAAATCTTTTTTTCTTAAGGAGCAAAACTGAAATAAAAAGCCAAAATGGCAAGGAGGTGAGGGGAAGGTTTTTCTCCTCAGTGGAGAGTAGAGAAGGGTTCCAAATAGAGCACAGATAAGCAGAAAAAAGAAAAGCTTCCCAAAGGGGAAGGCTCACTGGGCTGAAATGGTTAAAGAGGGAATAGAAAGATTACCAAGAAAAGCAGAGTAAGGAATCAAATCGCTTCAGTGATAAAGGACATTCAAGGTGAGAGACAATGCCCTGGAATAGGTATTTACCGTAGCAGATTGAGTGGAGCGGGATCATTTACGTGGGCTTTGAAAAACAGTGCAAACACAGCAAGCAATTACATCGCAATAAATAAACCAGTAGCACACGTGCAAATGAGGACGCCTAACAGAGTGTGCAAAGGAGATACAGCAATTGCCAGGAGACTCGATAATCACTCCCTGAAACCCAACTTCGAGGGGCCCTGAGGGTGGAAGAGGGATGCTGTCTCTATCACGGGCAGAAGGGACCAAGTGCTGCCCTGCACAGCCCTTTCTCTGCAAACATGCTGCATGCAGATGCAGAATGACAAATGCCTAAACTTGGGAAAAAAGGGTATTTTCAATTCCCTTTCTCACCTCCCTGAAGATAACCTGCAAAGTGTTGCAAACACTGAGTTTGTTCAGGTTGCTGATCCTGCAAATCAATCCATCTCTGTTTAATGGAATTAGGCAAATAGCCACATCCAGGTTCCAGTATTTTTTTGTCTTCCTAACCATCCCTCAAACAATATTGTAAAGGCACAAATATTCTCCAAATCATAACCCTTCCTCCTGGGTGTTGTCCCACCATCTATAGCTAGTACAAACACAAGAACACCCCTGTCCTACATGTGGATTCTTCCCTGTGTATGGGTTTCAGGCCTTGGTAAAACATCTCTGAGTTTGGTCTCATGGAACAGGGCTATTTTCATACATTATCTAACATTACCAGGTCTTAACTCAACTTTTCAGCTGGACTGAAAGCCCAGACCAGATTCCTGGCAACCTCCCCACCCGTTCTGGCTGGTAGCACTCCACAACACACCAGTGAAACCCAGGCTATGCCTCTTCCTCAGACAGCACACTTCTTGCCAGGAAAGGTTGAAAGATGATGAAGACAATCAGTTCATCCTATTTAAGAAAAGCCTAGGCACAAGCCCACAGCAACATGAGACAAAAAACCTCTCCTCCGTATCTCTACTCCTAGATTGAGACCCACAGCAACATGAGACAAAAAACTTCTCCGTATCTCTACTCCTAGATTGAGTTCAGCAGCTATCAGGTCAGGGCTAAAGCTAATGGTGACCCCAGGCATTGCAGAGAGCATTTCCCAGGGAGAAGATGAAGTTTACTTCATTCAAAATCCATTATTTTTACTCCTATTTGACAGGGCTAATCATGGAATGGAAACCAAAAGCATCCTTGACTTCATGGCTTCCCTGCAAGTTTCTAAGCAAGTTTTTAAACCTCTTTTATTTCACTATTTATTTAAGCTACTTCTTCATGTACTGGCTCTTCCTTTGGCTGCTTAGTGTCTGGGAGATAAACAGGATGGCTTTATGCCTAGTTGAAAAGAAATCACACTGGAGCCAAAAGATGGACTCAAAGTGATGATTCCTCAACTCTTACTGACTGCCCCTCTCCACACACCAGCTGAACATCTGCGTTGGAGCTGTTTGCAAATCACTGCCTGTCAGAGTCGCTCTGGAGGTGTGCAGCATCTCACCTTCACCACCTGCATCCCAGCAGCACCTCCTCCCAATAACCTGCAATTTATACTTGCACAGAGCACTTACCCACACAGCATTTCTGGGACTCCCACATTTCAAGTTGCTCCGCAAGGTGCTTCTAAAAGTCCCAGTAACTGAATTAATACCACAGATGAGTGTTTAACATTAAAAGGTCATCTTCTACCTATTTTCTGCTCATTTATGATGAGGCTGGGGGAGAGCCTACCTTCTCTGAGGTATAGTCTATACACAGCTCCACGCTCAGAGCGAAAGAAAAGCCTTTGTCTTCTTGACTCACAACCATCATGACTTTGTCAAACTGTCTGTCTCAACTGAAAACAATCCACGTATTGATTAGCACTGGGATGGGTTTTCAAGCTGGCAAAAGGAAAAGCACTTCCCCACTTGTAAGCTCAGTGAATTTGACAAAGAAATGTGCTTGGACAGCTACAAGTCTCTTTTTACAAAGTCAGTTTTCAGAATAAAATCACCCAGTAAAGGCTTTTTCCTGACAGTCACAAGTAATTCCAGCAGCACAGTTCTAAAGTGTCTAAAAGATGTTTTAACCTGTCTTGAAGAACCTGTGTGACATCTTTGGCTGTCACGAGAAGGACAAGGATTAAAAACATGGTTACCGGCATGAAGCGTTACTCTTGAAAACTGGAATAACGAGCACACCAAGAAGATGGATAGAAAAAAAAGCAGCAAACAAAAAATCCACAGCTCCAGGAGCCACTTGTAATGATTCCCTGAAGCAGAGGCTACAGCACCTTTCTCCAACCCAGAGCTGGGTGGTGCATCATCCCCAGGACAGAGAAACCCCAGGAGAAGTGAGGTGCTCGTGTCCCCACCTCAGCCACATGTAGCTGTTGAGAAGTGACACTTGACTGAAAGAAAAAAGAAGAAACTGCAGCAATGCCTTTCTCTAACCTGAATACAGCTGCGGAGAGGCATGCTATAGCGCAAGCCGAAAACTAACCATGCAGTCCAAAGAGTAGTAGTTTTAACCTTTTATTAATCAACCCCTCAGCTCATCCAACGCCAAAAGCCTTTCTAGGCACTGTCTTGTCTTGCTGCCCCTACAAAAGCATCGTCTCCACGCTGGCCGCTAACAGGCCGCAGCCACCCAGCGTACACAGCCTGAAGTACAAAACCCAACCACACAAATCACAAACATACAGAAAACCTGCATTCAATTTTATCATCATTACTTAATCACATGTTAAATGAGCTAAGAATTAACAGTTAACACATGAAAAAAGTTGGCTTTCCATCAAAAGCAATTATAATTAATTCCTAAGAAACATATTTCTGGATGCCAAATCAGATGGAGGAATCAACTGGGGGATAGATACGCTCCCTCCATAGCTCCACTCAAAATTCTAATTAAGACCAGAAATACAAAAGTGGTTGTGGTGGAAAGGTTAATAGAAGAGGAGGAAATCTCAAGGGAATCCATGCCAGATATTCAGTCCTTCTTTTTGGCTCTTGCACACTTTTTTTCCTCAACAGTCCCTGGGGACCGAGATATGCGAACACACACTATCACATGGATATTTTAGCAAAAAGATGCCCACAAAACCATGTGCTCTGCCATCGTTGTGGAGAAAGTGGGTTTGAAATCTTGGTCCCTGCTGCAGTCAACAATCACTTCTGTCAGAAAAGTTGATATTCTCAAGCTAGTGGGGAATGGAGCGAGAGGATCCGTAACTCTGAGGATGCTGAGCATGCAATCTGCTCCCTAAGCAACAGCGATGCTGAACCATTATGGTTTAGACAACTGGATGACAGTGCGCGGTTCAGAAGAGCAAAGAATGCTTTTCAGCTAAAAATCCCCTTTCTTTTTCACAGATTCTCCTGAAATATTCATGAGATAAACTGTATGAAAGAAAGGAGCTTTCTAGATTAAAGTATCTCCAGGTTGAGAGAAAAAATAAGAGGTGAGTGCTTCCAGCAATGTTTCTCAAATCTTATGCTATGGTCTCCCAATAAGGATGCAGAAAGGAAGCTTGAGATATGGGATAGGAGAAGACTTTGTTTGTCTCCGTGAGACAGATTAACCTTTAAAACCCTCGGAGCCTGGGCTGGATGTCCCCAGTTTCCAATTTCTGACTAGGTTTGCAAACAACCTGATCGAAATACCTCTGAGCCACAAAATACCACCTTCCTTTCAACTGCAGGTATCGCAAATACCGACACTTCCAACATCACTGCCACGAAAACCTGGGACTGCTCACCCAAGTCTGGTTAAAACCAGGCCTTTCTCATGACAACAAAAAGTTTTGGGGAAAACAATCTGAAGTTTTCACTTTTCAACTGATTCTCCCATTTACCAGTGCTGGAGAACACAGGGAGGAACTAAAATATTCAAAGCAATCGCTACTGCCATCTCCTAAATCCTTGTGCGTCTGCTGCGCACTGGGGAATTCTGAGGGAAAATACAGCTTTCAAAGACCTACGAAAACTGTCCTGTAGGAAAGGATTTCACAAAGGATCATAGGACCAGGGTGATTTTGACTTCAGTTCGGAGAAAGAATATTTACTGGCAAACCACCTCACTGTGGTCACTCAGCCCGACCCCATGAACTGCCTGAATGCAACCTGGGGTCACCTTACGACTCAAATTACTTTGGTAAAAATAACCCTTACTTCATGTTCTTCTTTTGGTAACTCAAATGTGGTTCATCTGGAAATAAGGTAGCCAAGAAGTCACAGTGCCTGTGATTTCCATAAATATTTAGGCTGCTTAACCAAAGCACTGTGCATAAAGGTATCTTCAGGATTATTCTATACTTGCCATTTCTCAGGAGAAATGTTTCCCTTTCTATTATTTTTCTTACATAAAGTGAGCCCCACTGCTGTTTTGGGGCTTTTTTTATTTTATTTTTTTTTTTAAGATTAATTTATTTTAAATTGTCTGTCTCCATTAAGATTAACTTAAACCCACTAAAACTGATAAACTTTTGTTATTGGCTTCAATCCACACTACCTTTTAAATCTTTGGATTTTCATTCCAGGTCTCTGATGAAAGATTCATTCCAAGTACCTAAAGTAATCTCTACTTTCTACTCGCTCTCCTACACACCACTCTTTTCCAGTATATTCCATTTTATGCTCTCAGTTATAAATACATAGTTCTGTCTACCTGGCACTTTAGATAACAGAGGTCCCCATGCAGCACAGTCTGCCTCGACCATGTTCAGTGTCAATCACAGGGACCTTCTCTCTTACTGCTGCTGGCCACCTCACCCTGCCGTAAAAGCAGAGAGATGAAATATTTCCATATTCAAAATGGAAAGAGAGAAATCATGAGTCTGCATCAGCTCTCCACACCTCAGTAAAACACTATAAATAAAACATTATAAATCTATCAGTTTGGGGATCAAACCTGGTAAAGACTGACATCCAGAAGAAACTGGACAAACTTCACTCCAATTGAGGTTATTTCAGGCTTCATTTCTATTATTCTTTTAACTAACTGAAACAGAAGAGCCACGTGCAACATACAGTACTTGCTGCTCTGAAGGCTATGAATCCACATGGAGGGTTCCTGTAGAACTACCTTTTGGACCGCGTGGATATTTTTTTTCTTCTTCAATTAAAAATCTCAGCACTCTAGAGTATTTCTGATGCCAGAGGAAATAATTATCTGCAAACAAAAAGTCCATCCAGCTTCCTGTACACACTAATACACAGGCACCAACAGAGTTTTGATTTTGTGGGATTTGGGGATATAGTTGAATTTAAGCATATACAGGTATATAATTTTATGCCAAATAGGCATTAAAACTAAACTAACATCTAGTATCTTGTGATGTAGGGCAACAAAAGCCAGGTCACAAATGCAGAAACTTCATAATACAATATTTATACCAATCAACTTTATTTTTTATGAAACCTTGCAAGGCATAAAATCCTTTAGAGAGTTAAATAATAAATGACAGGAGAGAAATGAGAGGGAGATTGTTGTAAGGACTAAAATTACTATCATCTGACAAAAGATAAACCTACATGGCCTCACTGAGGGAGGAGGATACAAAGAAGCTGGGCCAGATAGGGAAACCTGGAGAGACCCTTTAGTGTTAATAGAGCCCGTTTCATCATTTTTATCTTGAATCTCATTTTCATTCTAGGATCATAAGGTATTCACAGGCCATCTAAGGGGTAAGAGCTTTGTCAAAGGACAACATTTATTAAGTTATTATCAAATGTTCTCCTATTCATTTTGTGCAATGTTTTCAGATCTTGGATCAAATTTTGTGTTTTTTTTTTAAACCAACCTTTGCAGCCAACAGGTTATCTGTTCATTGTTAAAGGAGGATGATGGCACACAGACACCTCCCAGACCTCACCAGTTATGGGAGCATGGTAGCTCAGACACACTTCTCATAACTATCATTATGATACCATTTTTTATTATAGCATTGATTATTAATGTATTATTATATTTTCTTTAGTATCATATAATTGTTTATATTATTTTATCATGGATTACCACCCCTGCTGGCAGGAACACACACTTCAGTGACCCCAAAATATCACTTTCACAGGCTCCATTTCACTGACAAACTCCAAGAAATAGTGTCACCAGATGAATTCCTTTACTACAATTATTACAAAATACCAAAGTTTCCTACCTATGAGGGTATTAGACTTCTCACTGATGTTTCAGCAAGATGGTTACACAACTCCCGCTGAGCTACCACTCACTCACAAGGTGATACTGCATAAATAACAAGTATTTTCTTAACTGTGTCTTTCAATTATTTAAAGATACTTGGCAAATGCACTGCTAACAGCTGTTTTATAACAGATTTCATGGTACTGTACACCTGGTGCTAATGCTTCAGCATGTCTAAATGGTTTTCTAAAGATTACACAATCAAACATCGTAAGATAAAATCACTGTAATTGGAGCCCTCATCAAAGGAGAAATTACTGTTACACTTTACAAACCATGCACACTACTTTCCAAAGCTGAGAAAAAGGTAATATTATGATAGCCACAGAACTAAAACATCCCTCTTGATCTTACCCCAAATTTAGGGATCCTATTCTTTGCCATGACCCTGCAACCGACATACAGCGTCCGTGTGGTAATACGGAACATGAAAGCCATCTCTGATGAAATTGCTCTCTTTTAAGCAAATACAGATTCCAGCTTAAAATCTAAAGCAAAATAATATATCAAATACTGTGCCAAAGACTGCTTTTACTTCTCTGGTGGCATCTCTAAGAGTCAAAATTTATTAGTGACCTTTGAGTCATGCCTTAAAAACAGATTTCTTCAGCAGTGATGCTGTGCTGAAAGCCCTTATTCTGATCCCTAAATGCTACATAAATAAGGGATAGATTTTAGATGCTGAATATCACACCGGTGCCAGATAACTTTTAGCTTCATCCAGGTGTTTTCAATAAAACAGGCTGAGTAAAAGTAATGCAACACAGATTTGCTGAATCTGATGCTGGCTTTAGGGAATTTGCTATTAAAACAACACCCAGGAATCACACGTGTATCTCCAGGTTTATAATCTGCCTGTATACCCATAAACAGGAAGAGAATTTTTAACTACGTTAGTTTTCGCATGGATTTAAAAGCTGTAGGATTACTGTGGCTGTGACTTGCACAGAAATAGTGGCTCTGCAGGTGTTGAGGTGTGCAGATACCTGTACCAGGTGAAATCCTCGGTTTACTGAAATTAATGCTAACCTTGCCACTAACTTCAACAGTGATTTTGAACACAGATTATGTTAGACGAGATCACACTAGATCACAACAGATTAAAGACCATGCCAAGCTGAATAAACCTGAAAGAGGATGACTGACAGGCAAAGCCATGGACACATGGATGTGCAGACAGCTGCTTCTGAGCTGTGAAATTCCGTAGGTTCAACTGGAAGAATCACCCCTCTCCTCAGTTAATTCCTACAAAAAAGACCGCAATATTGGTCAACGAGTGAAGCAGCTTCCCTGCTCCCAAGGGTCATTTCACAGGGCACTTGCAGAGTGGAGCAGCAACCTCGGTGCAGATCTCTTCACCACGGCCAAGTTTAAACACTGCTTTTGTAGCTGGCGTGAGTGAAACCAAAGGCCCACCTGCTTCTTGGAGTGCCTCAATATTAGTGATCAAGTTAGAATAAAAATTATTCTGATTAACCCCCCTCTGTTGTCTTCCCCTCAGGGAGTTGCACTCCCACTCCAAAAGGCTGGAAATAACCTGTTTTTATTAAATCACATTCAATTACAACAGTATTTATTAAAACCAATAACTGCAACTGTTAAGAATCCCCCTGTGCTTGTTTCTAGGTATTTAAATTAAGTTAAATGCACAATAAACTTTGCATTGTTTCAATTTACATGACCCCAGAGCCTTCAGACATCCCGTAGGCAAAATTCACAGACTTATAAACTGCTATTAAACACGAACATATGGTGGACTCGGCATCCTGTGCTGTTGCTGCTCTTGCAGGGTTGTGAAGTGCCTTCCTGCCTCTAAATCCACTAAAGAAGCCTTACACCAAGCGAAAAATCCCCCTTCATCGCAAGGAAAGGTGGTTTATTTCCAGCAACAGCTCCAGTGAAACAGTGATAGTCCCAACTATGAGACATTCGTTTTTCATATGCCCTGGCATGTGCTGGGCTCTGGATGTATCACTGGACCTGCATTTTCCACAGCAGATTCACCAATGTCCCAGTCATCTGAGCCACTTCCACAGCTTGTAGACCTCAGTGTCCACCAGGAACATGGATTTGCATGAGCTCAGTAACATCAGAAAGTCCTTACAGGAGATCCTAGCAATCCACTAGATTGAAGCTGAAGAGGTGTTTCTCATGGCTTCTTCCAGTACGTCTCACTAATTGCTCTCAGTGTGGTACACAGGCTCCTTTACCCACCCAAGAAACCCGAATGCTTGTATTCAAGAAGAGATTCCTCCCCTTCTCTTGCCATCCTCTCTCATTCCCGTGTGAGACACTGCTCTGCATCAGCTTTGCTTGGTCTTCTATTCATAACAGAAGCAAATCACTGAATTTGTCAGGCCAGTCCTTGGCCCTGCTCTTCCTTCTTAACTCTCCCTTTCCAAAGCCATTGCTGGATTCAGTTCAGTATCACAGCTGGGCAAATATCCAGTTTCATTCCATCCCCTTGGTAATTCTCCTCATAACACTTTTTTCAGAGTCACTTTTCACATCAAATTTAAACATTTTACACACCCTTCACTGCAGAATTGCCACTTAGTCTCCCTGATAAAGACTAGTTTGAGTCCTACACTAAAAGCAAAGACTGAACTATACACAACAGAACACATCTTCCTTGTACAACTGAGAGTTCAGACAATATTATCTGAGAACTCACAAATACAGTCATTTGTCATTTTATGCCCTAAAATCAATTGAAAGTGGGCTGGCAGCAACCTTCCTCAGACCCTATTCTAACCATATCTCCATCCCGCAGGCACAACTTAAGAGGAAAACATCATTTAAAAGACCAATTTAATCTCTTCCAGGACTCTAAAAAGAATAAAACCCTTTTATTCACTCACCATAATTATATAGGTATTACATGACCTCAGTATAGAACAGAGTCAAGATTCTTTGGGTAAACTGATTGTGCATTTCCATTCCTTAACATGTTTGATTTCTTTTAAGGTTAACCTTAACTCTAGATACAGTGCACTTATTAAGTTTGTTTTGGAATAACCGCAATATCCCTGCAATGTGCCCAGCCCTAAATTACTTTCACATACTTTAATCCTTATCTGCAATTTTAATAAAACTTTAATTTTGGAATATATTTTAAATTTTGCCTTTGCGGACGACACACAAAAAAAATCAAGTTTACTTTGACTTTACGGTCTTAGGAAACCTTTATTCAAAGTTGAATCACCTTTCAATGTGCCTGTTCATCCCTGTTTTTCTTTGCTAAGTCCCTACATCATTTCAGGGCTTGAGAGTGTCCAACCAAAGTAATTTCTTCCTTTGAAAACCAGAACTATACTGTTCCTACTTCTGCCATCTGCTTCCTACGGGGTTTTGCTCTCCTCCTAACACACAAAACCTTGCAAGAACTTATTCTACTTCCAGTGACTGAACTCTACCCCCCAGTGTCTGTGTAATACACTAGTACAGAAATAAGAACACCATTTATTCAGTCATCTACAGGATCACCTGTAGCACCTGGATTCATCACTAATGGTCTCTCCCCAACTCCTGATTAAGTCACATACTGCTTATCTTCTGACAGCAGGCATTGCAGGGTAAAACTCAAAGAATGAAAATAATAATCGTAGCCCATCTCACAAGAATGTTAAAATGTCCTTGCCATTAATCACTATGCTCCTTTCAACAAAATTCATCTGGCAGCAAGACAAATAACCAAAGCCAGAGCCTGTATCTATATTAAAAATAGAAGACCACAGGAAATTTCCCCAAAGAAATCTGGTACAAAGACATAAAACTCAGATTCTACTTATTAATTTTGACATTTTTTCCTCTAGCCAAATAGTATCATAACCATGAACTGTGTGTACCAGATGTGGGATATCCATATCTGAAATGGATAATGGCATATAATAGTATCTTTTAAGGTCAGAAAGGATCATTAGATCACCTAATCTGACCTCTCATATAACACAGACATCATTTCACTCATCTGACCCCCAATTGAACTTCAAAACCTGGGCTATGCTGCTTATAAGCCCTCCAGGCTTATTTTCCTGAAAACCCAGGGAGATGGGGTGTAGGCTGCTCCAGTGCTGGCTCATGCTCTGACATCATACCTCAAGTTATCTGGCTGCAACCTCCCCTCTTTTGGATCTTCCTTTTCTCCTCTTCTCTGCTGCAGTGAGGATCCCCATAGCACCTGGCACTGTCTCTGGGTGAAGGCTTTTACCGTGTTCACCAAACACCACTGCATCTCTTTCAATAAACTAAGCAAAACAAACTTTCAAAGGCTTCCCACTAAAAAGGATTGGCTCCATTAATGCCAGTACTCCAGTCATTTTTCTGTTTCCTTATTCAGGGGAAGGCACGGACATCCTCTCAAAAATCTCATCGATCATGTCAGAAATCACTGATTTTTATTTTCATTTCCTCTTACAGTCAAAGACTAATTATTTCATAAAGGCATCATCCAACCCCAAACTTAAATAGCCATTTCTGAGCAATACAAAACTAGCCAAAATACAAGTATAGCTCTACAGAAATAAGCAGTGGGTTTAAACGTCTGATACAGCTTGAGCCAAAAAGATGGAGACATTTTCACATACCCAGTACTATACTGTGCCTCCACGCCTGTAAACTTTACTATCCTGTTTGACTCTTAATCACCAACCAACTTGGCAGGCTGCAGTGTCCAGCAGCTATGAAATGCATGGGAAAGCAAAGGAAAAGTGGGTTGCTGTCAACTGCTTTAGCTCACCTAAAAACCAGCAAAAACATAACAGACACTCAGTGTTGCATCCTGTAACAATAACTGTCAGTAGAGAAGGATGATGAAAAACAAAGGTATATTTATACTTACAGCAGGTTGTTTCATTTTAAGCTGGAAATGTAATAATCATACAAGCCCCTCATTTCATAAAATCTTAATAGTCTGTGTCATTTGTTTCCTCACCCTCTGCTACTGAAACCTCTTCATGCTGCCATCTACTCCCACAGGTCCATCTCCCCACTTCCTTGCACTGAGCTATAGTCTCCTGCTCCTGCCGGCCTTACTTTTCAGCCAAAATCCAAACTAAAACAAAATTAAACCTGCTATAATGGTGATGTGAGGAAAAACCATCTGTGAGCTTTCAAAAGCACACACGTGCACAATAACACAGATAAAACAAAGAAACCATTTCAAAGTGAAAGCTATAACAAGAACAATTTGCATTAAAGTCAGAAAAAACTTATGGCAGGAGGCCTGGAACAACCAACAGCAAAGGAAGAAGCTGCTTCTCCATTTTGTTTACTTTTGATAATTTAAGATTCAAATACAGACTTCTTATACAAAAAAAAAGGGAGGGCTATCAATTGCTAGCCATAAATACACAGGCCCACGCTGACATTTGAGGCAGGATTCGTTAGTGACACAGATAACGCCATCAAGTGCACCCTCAGCAAGTTTGCCGACGACACCAAGCTGTGTGGTGCAGTCGACACGCTGGAGCACCTCTGCTACGGGGACAGGCTGAGAGAGTTGGGCTTGTTCAGCCTGGAGAAGAGAAGGGTCCGGGGAGACCTCATTGCACCTTCCAGTACCTGAAGGGGCTACAAGGAAGCTGGGGGGGACTTTTTACAAGGGACTGGAGTGACATGACAAGGGGTAACGGGTTTAAATTGAAAACAGGGAGGTTTAGATTAGATATCAGGAAGAAATTCTTCACAGAGAGGGTGGTGAAGCACTGGAACAGGTTGCCCAGAGAAGCTGTGGATGCCCCATCCCTGGAAGTGTTCAAGGCCAGGCTGGATGAGGCTTTGAGCAACCTGGTCTAGTGGAAGGTGTCCCTGCCCATGGCAGGGGGGTTGGAACTAGAATGTCCCTTCCAACCCAAACGCTTCTATGATTCCATGATTTTCCTCTGGTCTTGCTTCACAGAGGAGGGAAGGTGCTGCTGGTCATTTCGTCTCCAGCTGCTGGAGGGAAAGTAACTCAGTGAGCTGGACCAAAAGCAGAATTGCGTCGGGGATGTTGCAGAAGATGTGCATTTTTCACCTTTTTACTGGAAATTCTGTGCTAAACTTGGGAAATCAGCAAACTTGACCATGTGTATAGATCCCACAGATGCAGCATTTATGAACCAACACGTTCTTTGACTATGGTGACTAGTTATACTAAAATGATGATAAATAATCGTACCTGGTGAGGTCAGAATGTACTATACACCACTATTCTACTTTGTCTCACTCCTAACACGATGTAACACCATGGCAGACAGCCCAACCTGCTCAGCAATCCCCTGGGTGAGCACCCTCCCTGCATCCTGCCTGGGCTCACCCTGTGATTTCCCTAGAGTGCAAAACCCAACTGCTGCTCTGCAAGCAACTCCCTGCTGTCCACACACAGCTTTGAGGTACCTTAGCACCCTCTGAGGTCAGCATGAGCCTTTACTTGGGATTATTTTACTGGAAAGTTTTTCCGAGCTTGAAGTCTACCATAAAAGACCATGAAGAGGGCTCAAAAACGTGGTCACGGGTAACTGCCAGTGACTCACCTCACATGAGATAAATGATTAATATTAGCCCAATTATACATTACAAATTTTATCTTTGCTTTGCTTTGCCAAGGAAAGGCAGATGGTAAGTCAGCCTACAACTAAGACATTAAAAAAAAAAAAAAACAAACCCACCTTCAAGACAAATAAGTGCAAGCTGACCTACTTCCCAACGAGACTTTTAAGAGAGTTCTGAGTTTTAATTACAGTTATATTAAAGCAATGTCTCCTCAGAAACTTCTAAAAATATTAGAAAGGACTAATTTAAAAGCTCAGTAAAACAACAGACACAGGGAAGGCTGGAATCAACCAAACCATGAGAATTTTTGCTGCTGCTTGGAGCCAGATGTAAGGCTGCAGCGTGACTGCAGGGAGAACTCCCAGGCAGACCTCAGCAGCTTCTGGCAACACAAAATTAGAGGATTCCTGAGCCATGAGAAATAACTGTTTCTTGGTAAGTAATAACTCTTGAAAGACCTTTCATCCATGACTCCTGTGTCTCTTTCGTCAGCCCATTTCGGACCTCGGCAGGCAGAGCAGCCAGGGGTGCAGAGCCGTGCAGCCCCAACACGCGGTGCTGGGGAAACATGCTCCCCCTCGTTTGCTCTGAATTTGCTGCCTGGTTATTTCATTCAGTGTCCCTAGGCCTTTTAGCAGGCACCCCCACGGAAAATTACTCCCTTCTACCTCATCTTTTTGCCACTTCAGAAATGCCACCTCTGCCATTTCCACCCCATGCTACCTGTCTGCGAGCCGCAGTCCCCATCCATTTAATCCCTCCTCGCACAACAGCTGTTCCACGCGCGTGAGCATCGCTGTCGCCTTGCTGCAGCTCGCCCGTTGCCACATCCTTCTGATCTAGCGACGGGTGTATTTTTAAATGCATTTCTTATTTTTTCAGAGTCTCAGTGTCTTGGCAAAAGGGTAATACTGATGACTCAGCCTCACACAGTGCACGCACAGACGCACGCATTTGCTCACACGCTACAGAAGGGGAATGCGCACTTCAAGTCCATTCACCGTTCGTGTACGCACTTTCGGCTGCGGGACTCTGCTCCTTCACACTCTGCCAAACTTATTCAGTACTTAAACTTTCACACTGGAGACCCGTATCACAGCAAATTAATTATCACCACACTATATTTTAGGCCAAAGCAAAACCAGTTACTATTTTTCTTGATGGAACACTTTGTTTTGTGAATTTGGTGAGGAAAAACTCAACGGGATGAGTAGAAACACATTTGTGTTTGGCTCGTCAGGTTGCTTTGGGTGTCTGAGCTGCAGATTCAGGGTGAGATGTCCCTGTAACTGCTGCTCCGGTTGCAACAGAGCTGGGCACTGCACAGTATTTTTATATAGTATATTAAGTGGTGTAGAATCATAGGACCACTTAAGTTGGAAAAGACCTTTACGATCCTCAAGTCCAACTGTAAACTTAACAATGCAAAACCCACCACTAAACATACCCCTAAGGGCCACGTCTACATAAAAACCTCCAGGGATGGTGACTCAACCACTTCCCTGGGCAGCCCGTTCCAGTGTGTAATCAGGAAAGGGAAAATTTGGGAGCACCAGATTGGGAAGACGGAAATGGACTAGGACAGACATATGAGATTGGGACAACAAAGGGTGAAGGCTTGTTATAGCCCCTTTCACCAAACCTGGGACAGGAATACAGAAATCTCAGTCTCACCACTTCAGAGTACCTGCAAGTATCTGCAAAACCCACAGGCAGGTATTACCTCCAAAAACCCCACAGGACTTTCCAAATCATAAGGGAATATTATTATAATTATTATTATTAC
>NW_010247903.1:0-2069 GCF_000690775.1 Eurypyga helias
TCCAGACAAGGATGTCATGCGGGACCGTTCCTATCTGCTCGGGCGCTGCGACTTCGCATGCTGTGTTTTGCGTATTTAAAACTCGTCCCTGGGTGATCCGCGGGCGGCGGATGAACCGTGCCCCGGCCGGCAGCGCTTTCCAAACGCTCGGCAGCATATGGCGCCTTCCTCCCTGCTCCGAAAGGGACGCGGCGTGGAACGATGTCGCTCCAGGCCCCACTTCACTCACTGATGCTGTTGATGAAAATTGTCTCCGCTCTCTGGAAAAAACAGTTTCCAACCATTCCAAGGAAGTCCAGCTGCTGTAGTTTTTGATTACTCATTTCATCCAATCTACATTCTGATACTCGAAAGCTGGATGTAATGTTACCGGTTTGGATTCAGTGTGAGTATTTCAAGGAATTCAAATCTGCCTTCTTTCATCCGGTCAGATTTAGGGAAGCAGCAGAACCAAATGGCTGAACACAGACCTAGTCAGGGCGGTTTAGACAGCCTTTAGCTTAAAAAGGAAGAACAGAGAAGCTCGCTATTCTCATCTTTCCCTTTTGGAAGAGGGAATAATACTAAGAGAATCCAAGTAATATACCCGCAGGGGTCGGTGTTGGGACCTGTGCTGTTTAACATCTTTGTTAGTGACATGGATGATGGCATCAAGTGCACCCTCAGCAAGTGTGATATGACACTGAGCTGTGTGGTGCGGTGACACGCTGGAGGGAAGGGATAGCATCCGGTTAGATCTTGATGATCTTTAAGGTCCTTTCCAACCCAAACCAGCCTGTGATTCTATGAATTTATAGACACAAACTATAATTTGCATCAATTTACAATCCTACTGCACCGCACAAAGCCGATTCTGGACATACTGGAAAGAACAAAGAAGGTTACGACGCAGGAGCAACAGCACTGACAGGAAAATTCTCCAGACCAAGTCAAGCTTCTGCATACATCTCCAGCAGATTACACAGGGGTGAGACGAAAGCCAGCCCTCCCCACAGACAGGCAGGTAGGTAGCATTGTACTATAAGCACTTGTACTAGGAGTACTTTACTTGTACTGTTTTTAATGTCTAAAGCTTCTGAGCATGAGGTTCACAAGACAACTGAGCCCTCAACCTGACCAGAGCATCAGACCCATGGTTTCTAACTGCAAATCCAATTAACTCATAATTAAGTACACAAATAAATCAAGGGAGAACCACGAAACAGACCTGCTGCGTGCAGTGAGCTGGGAGTACACATGCAGCCTCTGGACTACACCCCGGAATAAATGAAAACAGAAGGCACCACATGGAAAGGCGCTAACTCTTCAGCAGATGACAAGGTAATGCAGGTATTCCACGAGAGAGCAGAGAGCGCTAATATTCAAACCCAAAAACGGATGCGCAGCAAGCAGGAGCTTGCAGCACTCCCCGTGGAAAATGCCCCTCAATTTAGGAGTCTTAGGGCACTGCTCTTCGTCTCAGGAGACTGAAAGAGCTCTAACAGGAGTAGATAAGGAAAACAGACTCTGCAGTCACCTCTCAGCTCGCTGCGTGCTCGGAGCGCTGGTGTGAGCACGAGAGGCTGGGGGTCCCCGACTCAGCACAAGGAAGACTGAACCAAAAAGCTTTTTCAAGCCTTGACACTGTGCTACATAAGATCCTTGTCTCTGCATTGGAGAGGCATGGAATTAATGGATGGACTGCTCGGTGGGTAAGGAACTGGCTGGATGGTCACAGAGTGGTGGTCAACAGCTCAATGTCTGAGTGGAGACTGGCGACGAGCGGTGTTCCTCAGGGGTCGGTGTTGGGACCTGTGCTGTTTAACATCTTCGTCAGTAGCACTGACAGTGGGATCGAGTGCACCCTCAGCAAGTGTGACACGACACCAAGCTGTGTGGTGCGGTGACACGCTGGAAAGGAGGGATGCCATCCAGAGGGACCTGGACAGGCTGGAGAGGTGGGACTGTGCTGACCCCATGGAGTTCAAACAGGCCAAGGGCAAGTTCATGCGCCTGGGTTGGGGCAATCCCAGCACAAGGACAGGCTGGGCAGAGAATGGATATGGAATAGCCCTGAGGAGAAGGACTTG
>NW_010247904.1:0-24657 GCF_000690775.1 Eurypyga helias
CCTCCCCTTCTCCCCCACCCAAGAAGGCTTAGTTCTAAATTAGAGAAGTTCTAAAGCAAATATTGAGTCATAACGAAGATTACCTATTAGTCTTTGATGGCTGGGTAGGAATAGAAAGAACCACCTAAAAAAAGAAATGCTGCTGCACATCACAAGCCTGTGCGGAACAGACTTATTCAGGTATTGCAACGAAAACATTACCTGGGCTTTATTTAGAAATAGGAATTTCCTGGTGAATTCAAGGCTGCGTTTCTCAAAGCTTTTCCTGACTTTTCTACTCCTCCTTTCATTCGGATCAATGAAGATTTCATACCAGTATGGTGGGGCGGCCGCCGGCACAGCTCACAGTTCAGCAGTAAAACTGAATGCCCTTCCAAGTACTTCAGAAGGAAAAAAATAAAAGCTACTTACCTTATAAAACCTAATGGATTGAAGAGCAACAAGAAGGAATTCCCATCTAAATGCAAATCGAGGCAAACCCATTTGGAATGCAAGAGTACACTGCAAATGGTAATTTTCCCACCATTTGCTAGTGCTCCGTAGGACAATTACAGCTCTATACCACTGGAGCGGTGAACAGCTCTTCTGAGGAGCTGCCAGTGAACAACTTTGGTTTTTTCCAAATTTATGTCATAGATAGGCTTGTTCCGTTGTCATCCGTTTGTGCAAAATTAATTTAAACCACTTACTGCTTATTTTTGGTTTCATTTAGTCTAGTTCATTAAGTGGAAAAAGAAGTTATCAGAAAAAAAAAAGTTTCATCTGCTAGTTAAACCGTATATTAAACCCCTACTTTTTTCGGCTGGAGTGTGATAGCTGGTACTGGTGGTTGGCAGCAGCTGAGAACACTCCAACTGGTGAGGCTCGGATTAGGATCCCACCTTGGATCCCTTCTGTGTTTAAAAATGCTAACTGCATGGTGCGAAGACTGACTGTGGGGCAGCAGTCCAAGAGTCTGGTAGGGTTCAGGGAACATGGCCAGTCCCCGTGGAGAGCTCTGGGCCTGGGTCTCACACAACGTCCTCCTTACCTCGAAAAGCTGAGGTGAAGAGCATTAGCTGTGCAGGAATTACAGTTTCTACCATGTATTCTATGGAACCTCTGTTCCAGCACCAAATTACTAAGGAAGGGGCTGCCTGATAGAAAATATGGGATTCAAGTTTTTTCTTCCTGTACCTGGAAGGAATGCAATAAAATTTGCTCTGGTCTTAGAGTTGTCTTTTGAAACACTAAATGCTATAATCGTGTTAGTGTGCAGCCTGTAGAAATGAAGGTGGTGACTACTCAGAGGTTACGGTTTGTCTACCACGCAGTAACCAAATCCCACAACAAAACCTGGCATGGAGAATGCACTCCCTATGGGCGTTTATGTTCTCTGCTGGATCCTTACTGGTGTCGGTTTGGCGCTCTGTCCCCCATCTGCAAGGCCCTCAATGCATTACAGACACAACCATCCTCCAGCAGGCGTGAAAGTGATGGAGCCAGTGGCTATAGTCCATATGTGTTTCTCATACTGTATGGTGAGGGTGACGGTGGCTCTAATTTCATTTTAAAACAGCTCAAACGGAGTTTGCCATTGGATAAGATCTCTACTCCCAAAGGATCTTTTCCCTTCATCCCAGTATCATCAGAATATGACTCGCCCAGTGGTCCAAAGGAGGAGTCTTTTGACGTGGAATACGGAACTGTATCTTGCGTTTACATTTTGTAAGTAGTAACCAGCCTCCCACTGCAGGTATTCTCCCCCATAACGGCAGCCATAATATTAATTACTTTACAGAGTTAATTATTAGTGATAAGCAGTCACAGCTGGGGATCTTTAGTAGGTTAAATGGATAACATAAATGGAACAACCACCAAATTTAGTCAAATCCTAAAGAAAAATAAAGGAATATAGGAGTGCATTCAGCATGAGGAAAGATGATGACATGGACAACTTGCATTTCTACTAAACCTTCACTGCAGTTCCAGTGCTGAGTGTTGAAATCTGTTTACCCTGAAGACATGTGAACTGCATGTGCAGAGTCAGTTCACGTTTTCAGTGGAGAGCCCTTCCTAAAGATTTCTGTATGGAAATGACCTTGTGGTGTAATCCCAGTGAGTTCTGTCTCTGACTTAATGGAGAAACAGGATAGATCTACAACACTTCCTTTGATCTAGCACCAGAAACAAAGAACCTAATTTATACAGGAACAGTGTCCTGCAGCACCTCGCGCTGAGAAAATAAAAAGGTACCAGTGACAGAAAAGTTAAGCCCTTTTAAAATATAACCTTCAAAGGAAGCAGAAAAACCAAGGAGTAGTCTAGATCCCAGCTAAATTCTTCCAGAGGAGTCAAGGCAGGAGTGGAGAAGAGGCAGGATTTGTTTACATAACCTCTAATCTCTGTGTGTCTGATCCTGTATCACTGCGACTCAGATGAGGCCGAGTTCTGAGTCAAGAATGTCAGGGGTATGGTCTACGTAAGCCTGTGTGGCCAATATTCATTCCGCAGGCTACTCATGTAGAATATAGGTGGAGTCTGAATCGGTATCAGCATGACAAATTATTAATCAAACAGCCCAACAACTTAAATGCTGCCCTTTTGAACACAAAGAAGTGAAGTACTTCTGAGGAACTAACCCGACTTTCTTCAGAATACGCATGTTAGAAGCGTGCTGCCTGATTCTGCAAACGCAGGGAGCCCACTTGAATCATAGAATCATAGAATCACAGAATGGTTTGGGTTGGAAGGGACCTTAAAAATCATCCAGTTCCAACCCCCCTGCCATGGGCAGGGACACCTTCCACTAGACCAGGTTGCTCAAAGCCACATCAAGCCTGGCCTTGAAGCCTTGGGTTTAACCTGTTCCAGAGCTTTTAAGTGTGCTTGTTTTAAAAGTTTGTTATTACGTATGCTCGAAAAGATATACTTTCAATATTTCCACACATGTGCCCGAGTGCTCCTTAGTCTGTTTGAAACAGGACCTGCCTCTTGTCACACTGAGGACCACCGTTAAGGGCAAGGGGAAATTACTGCTGGAGAGAGCTGCAGCAGGTATTTTGTTGTGACAGACATACTTTTAAAAAAAAAGACAAATTAAGATAATACTAATGGTAAAAACCAGGTAAACATCCATAATTTAAAGTGAATGGAGAAGTAAATGCGAGCCCATGTTTACATGGCTCTTCATTTACTGGCATTGAATGTGGGATTATTTGTGTTAGTTAAAGTTAGGCACTTAAGTACTTCAGCTGGATTGAGGCCAGAGTACTGATGAGTAATCTGCAGAACAGAGGCCACTGAGAATCACAAATTAAAAATAAATACTCAGGGACAAATCTGATTTAAATAAACACATTTACTATACACCGTTTCGCTTTCTTCATTTCAGTGTTGTATTTCAAAGCCCCAGTCATGGCTCGTGACCTCACTGTGTGAACACTTACTGCACCAGCTTTCAGTGATGATGTTTTTTACACTTAAAATGAAACACCTTTTTCCCTAACGAAGCCTGAAGTTAACTGATAGCAACCTTCAGCCTTGAGTAAGCCATGCAAAATTCCAGTAACCTGTGAGTCGCCTACCATTAAAACGTAATACTCATAGTCAGCAGCAGTTTTGAAAGGCTGGAAGCAAATCTGTTGAGCCTAGACGTTAGCGGGATGATGCAGGTCCGTTACAAGAGTGGCTCACCAAAAACCAGAGATAACCCTCAGCTCAGGGGTGAATCATCCACAGTCTCAACAAAACTCCAAGGAACTTGCACAGACCCGGGCTGAACAGGTAATTCTCTCCGTGGCACGAGCTGCACTGAGAAGCAGGTTAACGGCCTGCTACACACGGAGCACGTGAGCTGCGCTGTAGGTGGCCGCTTTCCGCAGAGCTTATCACGACCGAGGATCTCAGAATCAGGAGGACTCCAGGAGGAGCACTGGAAAGCTGTCTCAAGGAGGCAGGCAAAGATAATGAAGTATTTTTCAGTGCATTTCCAGGAGGACTTTAAGCACCTAAGAAGGACTTCCTCATAGCACCTGGGGCTTGTGTGTTTGCATTAGATTCCAAGCCCACCCCAGAGCTGACAAACTCTAGGCACGAGTGGCACCCGTGGCCCCGGTGAGCTTGTGAAGTCTGCTCTCTCAGAGTAGCCACTACGATGCACAGACAAACCGGTAAGTTAATAAACTTCCTTCAACATGGAGCCTAGTGATGATCTGTAATCTCCAGATAAACTAATTTTTGACAGAAAACTGGTTTTGAGATGGCACCGAATCTGGGTGGCTTGAGGAACCTAACCTGAATTACTTCCAGATCTACTGCTGATCATCCAGGCCTAATTTTCGTACACGGCTTCTTTTTTATTGTCATGCACAAAAGAAATCTGCAAGGACAGCAAGATGCGGTGGATATCTTCCTTCTGCCATGCATGCTTTCCCTTTTGACAGCCTCTTAACTATATCCTTCCATCATTTCAGGTGCACTACAGGCGAAACCAGATTGTCCTCTGTGCTGCTTCTGTGGGTTGACACCATCTGGAAGGACTGAGGCAAGGACTGTGCTAAGCAAGAAGCATATCAAGTGTCCGAGGTAAATGTTTTATGACTACAAGCAAGATCATAAAGAGACATGGAAATGCTAGTAAGGCTTTTTCCTGTATTCCAGGAACTAGAAAATGGAATTGAGTTCCACACTAAGGACCAGGGATACACCTCCAGCAAGCCTGCCACCACACTCGTGTTACTGCAGAGCTTGGGGAGATGCAGACACGAAAGTGTGTTCACGAGCAGTGGATGCTTATAGTGTGGATGTGGCAAGCACAGGGTTCACCAGCATGTAAGTTTAGATGCAGATTCAGTCTGAAGGTAAATGTCTGCGAAGAGCTGAACCTATTTCTTGACATGCTTCCCTAGAGCTTAGAAGAGCAGCCTGCTTTACGGTGATCTTTTGTGTAAATGTTGATGTGCTCTGAACACACGATCGCTTCCTGTGCACAATTACTGTCTGCAGCTAAAGGCCTGTTGCTACAAACGTTAAACAGAACACGTTATCTATGCCTAACTTATCTTCAGCCACTTGCAGCTCCTGTTCAAAAAATATCTGAGTTCTGTAGAACTTTCTAATGTATTTATCATCATAACATCTCTTTGGCTTGGAGTAGTGTTACCCCATTTTTTTATAAATGGGAAACCGAGGCACTGGGAGACCAAGTGACTTAGAGCTGCACAAGTGATCTCTGGTAGGGCAGGTGGTTGCAGTCGCTTCTCTCTGATCTCCAAAGCATGCCCAGCTACTGGCACTGCAGTTGTCTCCTTTTGAATCTCGCTTCCCTGAATGACTCTGCAAAATTCTAAGATTCCTTCTACTGAAAAAAAGAAGTAAAGTTAAGGAAAACATCCTTTTCTTCCGTTCACCGTTGTACCCGTGAATTCTCGGATGATGGAAGAAACTATTTGGTGACCAGTTTGTATTGTGTCCTTCTGTCCCACAGTCATGCTCAGTGGCTTCTTGCTATCTTTTCTGAGGACATCCCAGGAAGGAAAGTTGTGCAATCTCCGTGGAAACCATTCCTCACAGTGTTCCCTAAGAAATCAGCCTTGGCAGCATCCCGTACCTATGTGCAACGGGTCTGTTGGGATGTACTCTCCTGCGGCCATTACCAGCATGCCTAAGGGAAGGGGCAGGAGAGGAATCTGTTGTCTTCTTCCATAAGCCATTTACGGAAGGAACTGGATCCTGAGGTAGTGCACACCACGAATGTTTCCAGGTAAATACAGTCCAAACACTTCAAAGGCCAAACGCACAACAGCAGGCAGATAGCAGTCTTGCAGCTGCTGCTCTCCCTACCACTTCGCAATGAGCTATTTGCCACTGTGACCAGGAGCTCTCTTCTGATTCCCAAGCCATCCCTCGCTTAGTCTTTTCTGAACCTTTGATGTTTTCCCCAATTCTTTTTTCTTCCCATCTCCTGTCTGTCTGTTAGCTTCCTTCCTCATCTTCAGTACTTGTGCTAGTCATCTGTAAGAGTTTTAATAGACACTAAAGACTGCACAAAGACCCTGATCTAGCAAAGTGACTTGGCGTGCACATGGCTTTGAGTGCTCTAGTACTGTTGACTCCAGCAGAACTACCAATATGCTTAAAATGAACCACATTTAAGTGCTTTCCTGGATCAAGGCCACCATCACATTGACATTAACCAAAACACAACAGCACCTGAGGTTCAGCAACGTAAATACATAGCAACCTCACCCAAACTCGGTGCTGTAACCTTCAGGTTACCTTTTCTCAATGCCCTCTGTCACTGCTAGCTGTGTTATGGCTACACTTAAAGCCTATTCTGCCAGCATATACTGGAAGTGGTGATTAGGAACAATCCTGTTGAAGCCAATGCTTTCTTACCGTTTTAGAATTTGCCTGGCCTGTTTGGCTAGATCAGGCTCTTGGACAAAAAGGTCCTCAGGGTAGGAATCATGTTTATTTTTCTCCTTGAATCATACGTGCTGATATACCACAAAATAGCAATTAGTAACTTTTTGTTCTGAGGTACATGGAAAAAGACTTTCCACGTGCCACAGATGTCCTGGCTTGTGCAGCTGGAAGTGAAAAAGTATGACAGATAAACATTTCGAAAGTCTAAGGTATTAACCTTATCACTTGCCAATTACTGTAACCCTAAACACGCAGAAAGACTAAATGAAAACCTCCCTCTTGAATTCTGCCCCCTCCCCTTCTTTTGCTGACCTTCTGCCTTCGTTACCTTTTCTCTTATATTCGCTGCTGATGATTTCTCGGGTTTACACTTCAGCTTATAAACCCCATGTGGTAGGAGCCTTGTCCTTTGGTAATCGTAAAACAAGATGATGCATTCCTTGGGCACTAATCATTATTGTCTTCCTACAAGGGGCTTCCACGTGGCCCCACCCTCTGTTCCAGCTGAGAATGCTGTTGTGAACAAGCTGAAAGAATAAATATTTTGCATTCATTTCACCAGCACAACGGAAATATTTTTCCAAGCTGCTGCCAAGATGGTATCTGGTCCCCTTCTAGGTCAGCAGCCCATGCAGCTGACTTTCAAACGGCCAAACTTGCTTGATTGTAATCTTAAAAGAAAAAAAAAAACACGGAGAGAAGTTGGATTTGTAAAGAGCTGTGTTGCTCTCCTCATGTGGTGATGCTGTAAAATACGGCAGCAGGGGGGAAAGGAGCTGTTCAGAATCGAGTGTTGTTTGTGAGGTCCCCTTTATTTCTCTCCACTTCAACAGTTTATTTCACCCAGTCAGGGGAAGGGACTGGGGAATGTTGTAAGGAAGTGAGAAAGGAATATCACTGCTTTACGTAGTCCATTTCCTCTCAGTATCAACCAGCTTTTTACAAGCTTTAAAGCTCTGTTGGCCATTGAAGACAGTGTATCTAAAAACACAATACAGACAACACCGGGCTGAGAGAGATGAAGATGGTGAGGAATTCACAGAGTTCCCTTCCATAAGCATTTTTCTGCCTACTCCTAGCTATATTTTCCCTCCAGTCCAATACATAAGCAGGCGTGGCACACCAGAACGGGTGCGAATGGTGCACGTCTCCTTCCATTCCCAGGGAAAGACTTTGGTCAGTAATCCGTACTGCTTTGGGAACGAACAGACTGGATGGCAAGTAATTTGTGTGTTCCAAACTTCCCCAGATAGGCTGGTAAGAAACTGTCAGCAGTCCTACATGAAGCTGCAGCTTTACCTTAAATCAGGGAGTGTGTCTCTGGCTTCTAACCGCTAACAGAGATTACTCTTACGAGAAGTTCCGATCTTCTAGCAAAATAACAGGAGACTTATTAACTTCCCAAGTCTAAAATTCCCAAATAAACTGTGCCATGGGAAATCAGTTCAATGGGTAAACCCAGGCTGTCAGTCTTAAAGCACCCTCTTACATCACCACGTCACTTATTCTAAAGATACACATTTATACAGACATGAGGCCAGATCCTTAGGTTTAGGCTTTTTATACCACACACAGCGCAGGACTTGGGGTGATGAAAGTAACGTAGCTTTGAGCCACTCCCTCTATCTTCAGGATGCTGGGGTCATGATTTTGGTACCAATGTGGATCTTAAAAAAAGGCTCACAGATGCTCTAGTTTTAATTGTCTTAGCGCCTCAGCTACTTAGAGTCTTCTGAGAGCTGTCAAAGCAGCCAGGAATTGATCGGACGTGGCATTCTGGCTGTTCATCCTTTCCACCTAGCCCTTCTCCTTATGATCTAGGACTAGGTGGAACGGGATTGTAGGACTTTATGCCGTTAAAATAAATTCTCCACTGAGTGAATCCACAGATAGTTGATTAAATTATCTCTGTGACTGCAGAAAAAGCCACAAGCTGACACAGACACATTTCCTTAGGGCAGAAAAAAAATCATCGTTACGCAATACAATTTCTCTGCATCCTAAGATTGATTGCCATGGATCTGGACGCTGCGACCAGACTACAAATCCATTAGGAAACCGGTGTTACAGGAGGTTGTGACTGGACATTTTTTCTTCCAAACCACATAGGCAGCTTTAAAGAAAAGCAAACTGACCAATAGGAAATGGCTAATAAGATGTTTGTTGCATATTTTAAATACTAAAAGGGAAGAAGGTGAAGGGGGAGAAGAGAATATTAATAAAATGGGAGCTGTAATTAAAAAGCAGTCATGTGGTATAGCTGAAGCTTTATGGTTTTGTAATGCTCAGTTCCAAGTGAACTGGTTCATTTATTCCTTACATCCCACTGAATCTCACTAGGGACTTTCCAACCATATTAAATAATTCTCCTGTGAGTCTCTATTCAATCAGTGGCACTCCTGTGATGCTCTGTCAAAGGAAACTGCAATAAATCAGTTGGGCTCAAAACACTTTCCCGTTAGCACTGTGTGTCATTGCTACGGAGTTGATCGAGAAGCTATCCCTTTGCTAGGTTTGCGGCTATTGAGTAACGTGCCAACTCTTGGACAAGCACGTACCATTTTTAAATCAAACACACTTTCACTTGGACAGAGACGGTTCCAGCAGGGAGAAATGTTTAAATGGTGACGGCTTGGTACAGCCCGGAGGATCTGGCAGAGAACAGACTCATCTCCCCAAAGGAGTGTCAAGGCACTTCGAACTGGCCGGAGGACAGCACCACTGCAAGAGCTTTCCTCACGGGTAAATGGCAGCTTTCCTGCCTCTAGTTTCTGTCGTCAGTTCTCTGGGGTGTAAACCAGAGCCAAATCACAGCAACATCTTGGCACTCTAATAAGTTGCCGTCAACCAGACGAATGCTGAATGAAGACGTTCTTGTACCTTTGCAGAATAGATTCCTTTCTTCCCTTTTTTTAAGACAACATCAGAACCGACAAACACTTTTCTGTTCCCTTCATCAGATTTCAGTCTCTTCAGGCAGCCAGCTGGGTTCTGGAGCTCTGAGAGGTGGCCTGGCTTTTTGGAGAGAGCCAACTGAAGGACCTGCTGCACGTATCCTGGTTCCCAGCCTCCTTGCCAGCAGCAGGGTGTGATGTAATAGTTTTTCACGCTGAACAAGTTGCAGCCCTGGTTTTGAGTTTGCTACATTTTGGCTAAGCAGCACCAGCAGCCTGGCAGGGAAGTGCTACTGTTTAACAAGCAGGTGGCTGCAGAAACAATCTTGTTTTCCTCTCTGTACCGAGGATTAAAAGAGAGTCCCAGCTGTACTTCAGGTCTCTCTCCTTCCATGTGCTGGAGCAGCAAGGACTGTGTACAAGGGGCAGACTGGACTCTTTTGGTTCTCACTGTGTGCCCTATCTGCAGCTTTAACAGGACTTGCTCACACAAGTTCGGAGTACGTCTCAGGCTACCTTCTGGCTGACAGACCCTCTTTTTAAGAACGTTCCGGGAAATTATTTGGCTCAGAAGTTACTTGGAGAGTGATGGTTAACTACACAACCATGTGGAATGGGCACTTCTAAGGCCCGTTCTGCCTTTGTCATTTCTGAGCAGAGGAAGCCCCAGCCCTGGTTTTCACCAAAAGAGCACTCAAAGGCAACTCCTCAGTTTGGAGCCAGCATCTTCTTTCTCTGGCCTGGACCCCTCTCATGCCGGGAAAGGGAAAACCCATAAAGGCCAGGAAATGATGTACCACAAAAATGCCTGTGTTTGCAGGAGACACAAATACTGCTGTTTTCACACTGTCTTATGGAAGAAGAAAGGACGAAATGAAAAGGATATAACCACATTAAGCTCAACATACTATATTCCACTTTAAACGACGGGCAAAGCGGAAACAGGACAAACATGTTCATTACTGAATTTGCAGCCTCTCTGCATTCCTTTTGTGGTTAGTAATGTCACATTAGAGAAGAGTTATCATTTACTAGTTACTGCCCAAAGGTTACACAGTCCAAACAACAAAAGGCCGAAGTACAGCATCATGAACTGCACTGTGAAAAACCAAATCGCTCCTTCCCCACTTAATGCAGTGCACAGTGATCTTTTGGTATAGCTTTGATCTCTTATCAGCTGAACGTCTCATTATAACCTTCTAACCCAAGCGCTAGGAACACCCACACACCCAGAGGAGAGCCTGTAAGAGCTGCTGCAGTGGTGTGTCACAGCCTCATCACATCTAGCTTTGGGCACCCAACAGAAGTGCCTTAGTTAGAAATGCAACACCCCGAGTCGCTCCCTTTATAATGGGCGCAAAAGGCTGTTCAGCCCACTGAAGAGGTGATTCACCCTGGCAAATGCCTCTCTCTGGGACACGGAGACAGCTAGAGCTACTGTACTCCCAACTTAAGCAGCTCAGATAGGTTTCTAAAGTTAGGTGGGATAAATCCAGACCTTAGTGATTATCACAGACATCCATTTAGCGTGAGGTTAATTGCTTAGGTCCGTACACTGTGTTGAGACGATACTCGCTGAAGGAGGATGTCCCTCTGTCAGGAACTGTCTCCCACTCTTTATTTCCCTCGCCAGAATCTAAGCCTTAAAAGTCACACCAAAATATACACTTTTCTAAGTGCTACTAAAACACGAAAGGTTTTGATTCCATATCCTGGGAAGTAAATATCTGTATTCTTTCCTCCATGCCTTCTCTCTTAGTGAACAAATTCTGCACCACAGTCTCAGACATGTAAAATCCAAGTACACTATCAGTTCCAAATGCAGTTAATTATAACAGTGAGCTAAGATTACTTCCAAGTCCTGATACTGCACCTTCCTATAGTTATCTGCTGTTCTCGGGGGTTTCTTTAATAATAATTCCGGGTCTGGGTCCAAGGGTTCCTCTCTGCTACTGCCATATACACACAGCAATCATTTATGATAGTTCTGGGAGTTCACACGTTATCATCACAGTTAAACAATGTAATAAGTAAATGAGATTTCAGTTGACAGAGCCCCGTAGATAAGAGTCAACTTCTCGTTTCAGATGTCAACACAGAAGCTTCCCTGTCATTAAACTGATCATCTAACAGCACAGCCACTATGAAACCATTTATCATATATTTTATAGTGTTTTCAAGATAATTGGAATTGCTGTGCCAAGAAATGGTGATCTAAGTAAGCAAGAAATTGAGTTTGCCTTTTACAGATTTGTTTATGGCATGTGCCTTGTGAAAATACATATTTATTATCAAACAGCTCAGGACAGATGACGTGTGTGAAATGCAGTACTCAGATCATCAGGAATGTTGGTCTACTGCTGTCATATTTGTAAAGGAATGCGAGGTAAATAACTTGCAGGGATCAAAAGACACAGCAGTCCTGCGTGAACGTCCATCAGCTACAGATTCATGCCCCTCTGCAGAAACTCAGCCCTTCTCTCCTCCAACAGCTTCTCCTACTAGAAGAGCACGGCCAGTCTCACCGGTCTCTGCTGAAAATTAAACACCCAGGGCTTTGTTCCTCTCAGTTCTGTCGCTGCTGACATTTGTTCCCAAGTAAAACAAAACCCTAATGATTCACTAGCAGCCCTGCACGCTCCCTGTTCTCAGATATGAGTACAGAGGGTACAAACCAAAGATCAGCAGGTGCTATGCATCCTATATGGTTTAATATATATATTTCTGTTCTTCTGAACAGGAGATAATCGTGTCCAACATACAGAGTTTCCATCCAGACTCTCTCTTGTACATATATACAACCACAACAGTTGATAAATACTTGCAGAGAATTCTGTTTCTTTATTCTGGCATCTTCTACTCAACTTCATATTGACTGAAGCAGCAAATAATTAAAAACAAACCAAACTTTCCAGTCTTTGGGTCAGTGGAATTGTTACAGGCCCAATGTTTTATTCTTTAGAGGGTTTTCTTTGTTAGCTTTCAGTAGCAGAATGTGCCGAGATTACGTTCCCCCATTTCTATCCTGACAGGTACAAGACTCCTCTGCAGCTACATATCACAGATAAACACATGCACATGCAAATAATATGGCTGATTGACTGAAACCTGCCTAAAATATTTCTGTCTCCTACAAGCCTCTGCGTTTCATAGTCGATGCATCCCAAGACTACTACTGACATGGAAAGGCAGTGAGTTGGCTGGCGAAAAGTTACTGCTGGAGTTCCCAAACTATAAATGTAGGAGTTATTTTAATACTTTAATGATTTACTTTTGCAGAGCAGCAGAACAGAAAGCCTGTATTTTGCAGGGAGATTTTGGCATGCTCAGTCTAGAAAAACAAAGGTTGGCTACAGGTACAACAGGATGTAACAAACAATGAATGAAAACGGCTGTTCATTGTAAGAGCAAATGGTCATAACCTGCCCATGAAAAAAATTGGGTTGAAAACCAGAGACTTCCTAACCGTTAGAGAAGGGAGAACAGGGCATGTGTTGTACTGGATGCGTGTGAATGGCCTGAAAGTCGTATGGGAACACTGACCCAGTACCTAAACAGGTTCAGCGTAACCACGGCTGCTGCTGGGGCGGTACCTAACAGGGAAGCAAAAGGTTTGGGGTTTGCTGTGTTAGCGTGGTCAGTCCCTGGAACAGCTTTCCCATGGGCGAGTGGGAGGAAACTTCCTGCTTTTCAATAAATCACTGGGAACTGGAACGAAACAGAACTTGTAGTCGTTCAACAGGGAAACAGGCCTCACGAACCTTGTCTGTCCTGCACAGTTCTAGATTTCCAGATACAGAAAATGTCAAAAGATTTAAAATTCTGAAGGGGAAAAAAAAAAAGGAAGAAAAGCTGGGGAAGACAGATGCAGGGTAGTTAACTCTGGCAGCGGATCAGTCTGTTAGTTCCATGAGGCAGGGGAGGGCTGAATGGAAAGAGAAAATCACTGCAAAGGAATTAACGTGAAAAAGAAAGAAGGAGCAAAAAGGCAGAGGAGCACAAAAAGAGCAGCAATGCCTCTGCGGCTCGGGCTGGCCACGGGAGAGGGGAGGAGGCACAAGGGCATGCAGTGCGGATGCTGCGGTGGGGAGTATCAGCGGCTGGAATTCACATATTCCCAGGAACTGCTGAGTTCATGCATCCCCAGGAGCTGAGGAAACCACTCTTACAAAGACACCTCTACTATGCAGGGGGCTGGATAATACGCCTGGTGCTGCCCTCCTTCCTCCGGTCTCTGAGCCGGGGCAGGAGGCGTGATAGCGACTGGTGCCTTTAGTCACCAGCTCTCCCAGTCATCTCAGACTCCGGAGGCAGCTGGAACTCAAAAACCCCCGCAGCTCATACTGTGAATTTCTTTTTGATCTGCTCTCCTTGGCTGCTAGCTCTCCCATCAGCTCTCCTAAGGGAGATAAAAGACAATCCTACATAAAAGCTGATCCATCTCTGATAATGTATGCTGGGATCTGTAGCCGCTGCAAAACGTAGCACCTTGTCAGCGGGATACTGGGAGAGGCTGAGACAAGTCTGAAGTGAAAGGCACATGAAATTGTTCTTGTGCTGTGGACACACATGCTGTAGCCCATCGGTTGTAATACAAGAAACAGTTACATGCAACCCCCGACATTTCCCAGTGGAAAACTGGGCACACGCTTTACTTACTGGTTTTGAGGTAGCACAGGGAGCTGGTGTCATGACCGGAGGCTTGGCTGCACTTTGAGATGGAGGCAAAGAAAATCTCTGCCCGGTGTCCGGAGGCGAAGAACAGTGAATCCGTGTTTCTAGTCTCTCAGGCTCATGCTTATAGGATTCAAGAGGAAATGTGGGCTGCTTGGTCACTTGTGTTGGCGTAGATGGAGAAGAGGAGAGCCCAGAGGCTGTGAACAAGAATAATGACCAAAGGTCAGTTCAGGAGAAAGGCGGACAGAAACCTCAGCATTGCAGTGAACCTCTGTGTTCTCATCACAGCTCCCCAGACTCTAAGTATGTACCTCACCCTCTCACTTCTGAATGGGGATTGCTGTTGAAACCCTTCTAATCGTTCCCGTGGCTGAACTGCCTGATCCATTTACAGGGAGACATCGTGGCAAGGCGGGACTGCTGGAGGTTCGTGTTGTATGAATCTCCTGCCTGATCGGTCTCTCTAACATGATCCTAACCACTGGTATTACTTTATTGTCAGAATTTTGTTACTTCCGTGAGTCTCGGGATGTCTTCTGTCTCAGGGAAAATGGCTCAGGAGCTTTAATGGTTGCTTTCTCTCCTTTTTCACTATTTCAATAGTATCTCGGCAAGCAGTTAGAATAAACAGGAGCAGAGGCGAAAAGAAACAGGCCATATTTCCCATGAGCCTCAGTCCGCTTTCTGTACGGCTCTTGGCAATGCCTTTATACAAACTAGAATTGTTGTCAGCAGCCTCCAAGGAGAAAGTCTATTCATATCTTTCGCTGAAAATCAGTATCAGCAGCAGATCATTTCTTTTGTGAGCACCCTGGTTTTACTTGACGTGTATCTACCCCAGCTGTATTTTGGGTTATGTTCTTAGGGCAGTTCTGAATTGTGACCAAACAGGTCATTTAAGCTGTATTTATTAGCTGTTTAAGAACCAGGAGATATCCACATCCAATCAGAAAATTCAAGTTACAACATCTCTGTTTCTTGTTCTAACTGTATGTAAACAGCATACAAACAAAGGACAATTCTCTTACGCCAGCGTAAATCAGGACAGACTTAAATGCATAAAAACTGAGGCTGAACAGAGCTACGTATTTTTAAGAGGGCTGCTGGCACCTACACGATCTCTGAATGTTGTTCACCTCTTGTACTTCCAGAGGTGTGTGTAGGTGCTCAGTTAGTCCAGAGGGGCCTCAGGTCCATCGAAAAGGAGCAGATAGATAGCATTTAATAAGCATAAAATCCCAAGCCATTCAAACCAGTGCTTGAGAATGTGATAAAACTCAGGAATAACTAAGATGCTAGACTCAGATGAGAAATCCAGCAGCTGAGGGAAGGACCTATTACTTGAAGAAACTATTACTCCTGCCATATCTGGGGAAGTTACCATACCCTGTGATTAAAGGAATTAACGAGGAAATTAGGTAACTGTTCTTCAGCTATCATTCTTCTTGAAAACAACCTTTCTTGCTGGCTTTTGCATATGAAGAGACTTAACCTTAAGAGAATAGAACCACTCATCAAGAAACCTGAAAAATAATTAGGCTGTAATGTGTTTTATTTCTAGGGGGTTTAGTGGTGCAGTGTAATCCATTTGTTTCTTTCAAAGAAAATCCTAACTCACTGAAAATTTTAGCTTCGCTGGGATCAAAAAGGATTCCCTAATTCAGTCTTTTTCCAAAACTGCAGCTGCCCTCCAAGGACTTGATTTCATTTCATAAAGAGACCTGCAGCTCTGCCAATCTGGCAGCAATAACCGCAGACCAGTGGAGACTGGGTGCTGTAGGCAGATATAAATGTTGGCTAATGTGACATGCCACAGGGCCGGAAGAATAACCCTGGTACTTTGAATGCCCCCAACTTCTGCTAATTGCAGTGGGGCTGAAGAGTGTTCCACATCCCGAAGGATTAAAGGGACACCTAACTTGCCTGCTCAGTTTTGGCTTACAGACAAATTCAGAGAAGCGGCTCTGGGGACGATGCTCTTATCTGCTGCGTTTTTATGGATGTACAAGTGTTTCCTGAGCACTCAGACTGAGGTTTGAGGTGGACGGTGGCTGTAATTGATGCAAATGTAAAACCACTAAAAGGGAGAAACCCACCATTATATCTTAAAGTCTTGGGATGTGTTCCTTGTGCGCTAATGTATTCGGCAAGTCTATAGAAGCCACCTCGGTATCAACAAGCTCTGCCAAAAGAGCTATTACCAGACATAAGGAAACCACACATTCACCGTCCTAAGAAGGGTGAGGACATCTTTAGGACACAGGAAGGTGTGGATCAAAGGAGACCAAGGAAGCACAGCCAGCACGGTTTCCAGTATATCAGAACACCTGCCGGTGATGAGTCTTCTTTTGGATGCCAGCCTTGGACACTTGGCGTGAGTTTTTATGGATGTCGAGCGTCTATGAATCCAGCAACTTTACTGGGAGCACTCTGAGCCTTAGAACTCTGTGTTTCCACTAGGCACTTAGAACAGCAGGTACTCAACGTGAGGCACACCCGAATGCACTGGAGATTCAATTTTTCTGTGACTCAGTTTCTGGAGGGAAAATTATAATTATTTTGCAGGGAATTTGATTAAATTATGTAATTAAGCTTTTCAATCATTGGTATTTAAAAGCCTACCTCACAGCATTATTGTGGTATCTACGTTATTTACATTTGTACCATGCTGAGATTGAGGGAATAATCCCACTGGAAATGTTAAATATTTTAGTGATTATTAAAACAAAATAGTTCTGGCTGCTGTGATACAGCTTCACATCCCAAGCCCTACAAAGGAGTTTAGAAAAGCCTGACACATAAAAGAATGAAGATCTGCAATACACCGCCAAAACAAAATCACTTTGGGAATAACAGAACTTTGCACCAACTGGAATCCCGGTGGTCTGCCACCCGAACAGGTAGCACTGGTGTGAAGACACAGTTCCAGGTATGTGCAGAAGCTGCCCTGTTCTGCTGCAAAAGGAGTCGACGGAAGAGAGAAGTTACAACTCCATTCCATGGCTGAACAGAGCGTTTTGGAGAAAGTATGATAAAACAATTAAGCAGTGAAAACTCGCCAACAATTCTAGAGCTTTGTATAATGAAGCTGAAAGAACTCGGTATGTCTGTAGGATTTTGGAGAAGAAACAATCGTTGAGATTGGCCGCAAACTCCGCTGGTTCTGGTAACAAGATGAACTGATACGGCAAGTATTTTTCTCTTATGCTAATGTTTCTTTCATCAGACAATGGAATGCATAATTACATGTGGTATTTTTATGTTAAGAAACTAAATCTGCCTGTTTCCATGATATAAACAAGATTTTAGACAAAGAATAATTAAAAAAGAGAAGAATCTAGGCGCTCAGTTACTGTGTCACTGGCTAACACAAGGGTTCGTTCTGTGTTTTCTGTTGATTGCCCCGACCAGTTTTAAACCATTCCAGGAGTTTTGCTTTGTTCTGATTCACCCTGGCGTTTCCTTTCTGGGGATGAAAAAAGAGGATAACTTTGTGGTCTCCCTATTGATGAATCAGAAGTCCTAACATTTGCATAACTGAATATGCATATGAATAAGAATACTCATGAGAGCATATGAATACGTGGTGCAAAACTGCGTTAGTGCCAGGAAGCAACTCTGTATTACAGTGTTTCGTTACCCAGGATATGTATGCGAGATACTAAAGGTACGAAATAGTGCGAGTCTTAATTTTGAGCAAAACGGGGCCACCTCCAGTCGCCTTCGCCCCGCGAGAGCGTTGTCTCTGACGGCACGCAGCGCCGGCCCAGCATGAACTCTGTGTCTGAACTTGAGCTGGGGTCTGGCTGCGCATCACAGAGCGGGTACCAGAGCCCTGAGGATGTACTGGAACAGCAGCGCCCGCAGCTTCAGCCCAGGTGGGCACACAACACTAACTGGTTTTAGTTGGTCACAAACGTACAGAAATAATGTTGCTACCTTCACTTATTTCTCTAGGTAATTGCAACCATTCCTGTTAAATAAAGCCCTTATTTTGCACCGCATTAAGTTCTCCACCCACTTGGGCATTCTGATCCAAACCAGCCTTCTGCTGATACGTAACAGGAAAGGACAAAGCGCTACACTGTCATTTGCCTACTCCCAAGAGAAGAAGGGTGGCTGCCCTCCCAAATTTCCGACATTCCCTGGGTGACACCCTCAATTAGTTCTGTCACCTACATTTCATGGCTGACCTGGCAGGATGCATCTGGTAGTTTCTGGGAGGAAGGATGCTCACAGCCCAGTGATTCCTGCCAAAGCTTCCCTTCTATTTACCAGCTCTGCTACATGTAGTTCTGCCCGGAGCTCCGATCAACCCTTTTCCAGAAAAGAAAACAGCCCCTGCCCCCATGAACCTGTGGAGCCCCTGCCCACAGCGATGCTGCTGGGGAATTCAGGGATGTGCTGATGCTCCTGTGCAACAGGCTGGCTTTGGGACTAGAGCTGCGCTCCCCCGCTGAGGGCCCAACCATATCGCCAGCAGCCTGCTCTCAAACTTTGCGTTGTGAGCTTAAGATGAAGTTGCTAAAACTGGTGAGAGTGCTGGCCAGGAAAGAGAAATCACTTTGGCACTTTACCTCTGCCTAGGAATCACACTTCAGTATTTTCTTGTCTGCATTATCGAGCAGATAACGCCGTTGCTGACATATAAAACTGCTGCTAAAACAGCTTTCCAAATGTATGCCTAGGGAAACCAAAAGGAATTTCCATTTGCAGTGGCTCCATGTGACACTTTATGTCTGGTTCCTTCCCAGGACAACGCTCTCCTTTCATTTCCATCCCTCAGCTGGCAGTGAAACAGAGAAGGTGGCAGGCTGTGGCTGCTGAATTTTAAGTAGCAGCACAAGTGAATCTGAGTTGAGCTGGCTGTTCATTAAGCTGATTCACTCTTCAGACACAAGACTATGTTAATTCTGACACATAAGCAAATTGATGCAAATTATGTGAAATTAAGTTTAATGCCAGTTAATGGCAGTAAAACTGAACCCATAAGCAGGTGAACGGCTACTGGCTGTTTCTATTCCATACTACTGGTGATACTGATGCCACATGTTGTAAAATACCTGTTAGCTAAAAAAAAAAATCCAAATAAAGATAAGCCTGAAAAGTAATCTTAAGAATTACTGTAGCAAAAAGTAGGACAGCTACTGACCAGGAAATGTCCTGCTGTATGTAGCATTTGGGTTACACACCAATTCAGGATGGCTCCCGCCACACAAGAACTACAGCTGCTACCGGCGAACCAGGCCGCCTTGATCTGCGACCACCAGTGCATCACTCCTGCAATGGCCAGGCCTTCCAGTCCTTGGTCTGAGCGCCCTGGTATGGCTGAGCAGCACCCTTCCGAGCTCCATCAGCAAGCACGTGTGTTTCAGCCTTACTGAAAAACCCCACGGCTGTCCATGTAGCCGGCACACCCTTCAACGGGAAGCACACTTGTTTCAGAAACATCTTTCAGGTTTTTCTATTAATCAGAGGAAGAGAAAAAAATACACCCTTTAAGCCATTAAAATATCACAGGCCGTCTGAAATGTTTCACAGGGAAATGTGCATTTTTGCAGTAAAAATCCGATTTCTCGATAGTAGTTCAAACACAGCAAAGGAAACCACTCCTTAAGTGGTCTCAGCCACAGAAATACCTGAACCTGAGAGCTCCAACTTCTGCTTTAGAAGCTATTTCACTTTGTAAAACCAAAGAAAAAGCCGTAGCAGTTTCCAGGATTCAGCCTGTTCCACTTGCAGTCTATTTATGTGCCTGAACAACACTCGTACCTGTGGAATCTGCAGTGCAATACCTTTCCCTCTAAAACTGAGAAAATCAGGAGCTGAAGAGTTTAATTAGGAAAGTTTGGGAATTCTTTCTGAAGATCTCAAGGCCCCTTTGTGAGGAAAGGCTGATCTGGATAAACACTTTCCCAACGCCATACCCTCTGCAGGGCTTACTGCCGACTGCTCTGCGCTGCTGGTTAGACAGGGGGTCTTCCACCTTGCCCAGAATCCCACACTGGCCATCTTACGTTTGTTAAATGTGCTCAAAAAACCTGGGAAGACCTGACACATCATGTCAGCATGGCTTACGGAGCGTAACTGAGAGAGTATTTCATTCCTTAGAGCAGCTTTTCAAATACCCGCCATCCGGAACGTCAGAGAGAGGTGCTGCCAGGGACTGTGAACATGGGCTCTTAGGGCTGTGGGCGAACTGCAGGAAGTTGGTACACAGGACCCAGAGATGAGCACAGTTACGATCTCGTTGCTTTTAAAGCAATAAATAACATGGGATCCAAACACAGTGCGCAGAGACCAGAAATCCTGGTGTAGAGCATCCCTCCCAGTGGGATTTTTCTAGTTGTCCTTGGCAGGAAGGTTCCAGCCTGGCATCTATCTCCCAGTTTTCTGCCACCCCTTCTCCTTTGTCTTGCAAATACTGGAGAGAATACCACGGGCGAATAATCCACAGCAATGAAACAAATCACCCATAAGACTGATGGCAAAGAATGGCTTTTTGGGGACTGTTTTTTTGAGACAGCCAAACATACGTTCCACTGCTGTTTGGCAGCCTGACAGCATAAATGCAGAGGTCCTGGTAATGGCTGAGGTAGCCACTGAATAAGTGCCCGAGCCAGGCACAAGCAATTAGCTCAGCATGGTAATTAAATTGAGAGACTCGGCACCAAGACTTTACCAGACACCATATGGCTGTGGCCAGCAGGCACTGCCAGAAACCCGGGCAAGTTGTACCTCGCCAGCACGAGGCCAGTGACAGGAGTAAAGCGTTAGCAGTGATGCTCAGCAGGTACCAGCACGATGGGGAAACATCCTGCAGAACCACAAGACGCAGGAGGAGGAGGTTTGGGCGTGCAGGTGAGCAGAGAAAGCTTTACCCTCCTCTGCGTAAAACACCAGCTTTTGACATTCTGAATGCCCTGGCTAACTTTCCAACCCTGCCACTGACAGCAGAGCAAGAGGACTGCAAAAGTGCCCCTTCCAAACGGCTCCTGCTGTGCGCAAACCTCAGGCTGCGGGTAATGGGATGTGGCATTCTGCAAGGGCTGCCCGGGGGTAACTGCAGGGCTGTAATGGAAGCTAACTGGGCCCTACTATGATACCCATCTCAAAAGTCACTAAAATGAAAATCAATCACTCCCCTTCATTCAAACTGCACTGGAAGGACACATGACATCTTTGCAAGCCCCGAGTTTCTTTCTCTGATCCAAACCAGATGACTAATTGAGTGTCAGCCAAGCCATGCAAATAAGCCACATGCAACAGTTGGCTTTTACCAACACACTGGTAACTGCTGAAAGAACGTCTCCCCTGACTTCCCAGCCCCACGTTAGCCAGGCACGGCACCGCATCACATGGCAGAGATTCACATGGTCGCTCCTACTACGTGCTGGTTGCAGCCGGCTGCTGGGAGAAACAATGCCTACAGCAGGACTACTTTATTTACTTAATGCACCACCTAGCATTTGAACTTCCACACAGTACTTTGCGTTCAGAGGCTTTAATGAAGCAACTTCTGTTTTCTGTTTCAGCAAAGACATGTGGCTGCTCTTCCCACATTAACCTCAGTTGTCCTGTCTAGGCTTTCTTTGCCGTTTTGAGCCAAGCTGAGCCAAATGCTCACCTGCTGTTACAGAGCGCTGCAAACTGCCTGTGTCACCAAAGGGTGACACTTCAGTGGCCAGCGCTGTCGGCCTCTCCATCACCCTGTCCTTTCCTAGAGGCTGCCAGAACTGCTCTCTGCCCTGGCACCCTCGCCTTGGCTTTGCACAGCAAAGCTTCCAAACCACAGTTACCATCATCACCATCATCACCATCAGCACCATCAGCACCATCACTACCATCACCATCACCACCATCATCATCATCATCACCATCACCATCATCACCACCACCACCACCATCATCACCACCATCCATGTGTTGCTCTGGTAGCACCCGCTGGGTGCAACCTGCTTCACACCCATAAAGGGTAACAGGGACCCTGACCTGAAGGGTGTAGATTTTGACAGGCAAAGGAAAAGAAGAGGAAAAGCAAGGGGAGAAGGGTGGAGGGGGAATGTTGTATGCACAGTGTATGAAGGCAATTTGGAAGTAATAACTTGCTGCTTCTGATGCTTAATTTTGCGCTTTCAGATTTCATATTTAATCATGGCACTAAATGTCAGCTTTTTAAAAGCAGCTGTTGGGGTGGTTGCAGAACAGGGTAAGTTGTTGCTTCCCCTATGATTTATGATATGCTCATCCAATGTACCTTTTAAAAATGAGGGAATTGAGGCAAAGATTTTCCTAGCTCGCTTGCTCTAATCAGTGCCGTAACCACGTACCCTATTTCTGTAACACGCTAAAGCAGAGGAACACCCCGTGGATACTGAAAAAAACCCAAACATTTTACAAATACCTCATTAGAGGTGCAAGTTAATGAGGAGAACATTCTAAATCCAAGCCCACAGAACCCCACTGAAATCACTGTGGGCGATCTCATCTGCATAGTACATCTACTCTCCGCATAACCGAGCGACAGAACAGGAATGCACATAAAGACGCCCCGATGCCCGCTTACAGCGCAGGCGGGAAAGCCCCAGGGCTGGTGCCAGGGGAACGCGTACAGTAATGCCGCGCGCAGCCGGGGCCACGCAGCAAGCGGTCAGGCTGGGCCTCTCTCCAAGGTCCGGAACAGCAGGTTTTAAGACCATCAGAGCAGTCTCCAGGCCTTAGGTGCTGGGTCCTGCTCTCTCTTTAATTTATCAGGTTGTATTAGCCTCACCTTCTACTCTTACAGGGAAGAAAGCTCCAGAGGGGCTAGGACAGGCACTGGAGTTACAGCTGGACTGCAGGTCTCGCAGCACGCTTTACCGCTGTTTATGTTCTGCAATGCGTACGAGGGCACTGAGGTGAGAGTAATTAAATATTTGCAATGTACTCCAAATCCTCAGGAAAGCTGTAGCTAGAGAATGAAGCTGCAATATGCAATTTCTTTGCTTCTGAAATTAATGTTTTTCAAAACGTCTGTTCTTCTCTGACTAAGAGAACAAAAGAATCCCTCTCATTCTATCTCTTTTCAAAATTCAGCAGAAGTCCAAGCATTGCTTCAGCCTGTGGCATTTGCCTCTCCCCACTGAGTCTGACTCAGACTTTTGTCTCATCATAATTCCTATCCTGCTAACCTGGGAATTTATCTTTTTGTGCCCATATGGCACAGCAGAGACAGCACGGTGCTCTCTAGCACACCTACCAAAGCCGCCTGAAGAAATAACTAATGACTTTGTGGCTCTTTTTTGACTGAAAATAAATTGCTATGGGCCCGCTCCTGCTCCCGATGCCACTTGGTAGCATCATTTCCATTTCCTTCATTGGCACTGGATCATGCTAATGTCGAATGACAGTGCAATAAACGGACGCTTTCTCTAGGCACCAGCCTGCTCAGAGAGTTGCCCTCTCCTTCCCGTGAAATGATTCACACCACATTGCCTTTCTCCTGCCTTCGCCATTAGCTCTCCAAGCCACGTAGATCACAGCTAACCTCAGATCTCTGTCCTTCTGGTTAGTTCTGGTACGGACCGGTTCCCCGATGCAGTACACTCATCTTGGCACAAGCATGAGGGCAGCGGGAAAGGGGCCAGGAAGAAAGCACTTTGTACAGTGGCATTGCTGCTTTATACCACTTGAAGAGTACAGAAAACTGCAGCCCGAGTTCTTCCAGCAATTGCTGTGGATAGATTTGTCCGTCTAGGATCTGGATGAGGGCACAAGACAGAAGAAAGGGGAGAGGGCAGCTGCACAGCCATGTACCAAAACCCAACACTATATCAAAAGACTTAAAATACGCCCTGAATTGGGATGTACTTCCCTACCACTGGCAAGTCCATGCTTTCCATATCTGAGGATTCAGTCACCATCTTATTTTCTTCTCCCAGCACAGAAGCTGGGTAAGCTCAGAATCAAATGAAACCAACCCTGTCCTCTTGCTGTGATTCTCCACACGCTTACCAATAACCTAAGTACTGTCATGATACCCAGCAACGAAATGAGGCTGAAGAGCAACGATATCACAACCATATGTCCAAACTTCAGGATGGAGCCAGGAGGTACCCTAAGAGGTGTGTCTATCCAAGGTATACTAAGAGGTAGGTCTACGAAGTTTTAGATGCTGGTGTTGCTCAACTGTGGAAGTTGAACATGCTTAGCAAGCATGCTACATGCTCAAGAGATCCATGAACACTCGTACCCATCCTACTTAAAGAAAGTGTTCAGCTAGAAATGAATCCCTACTTTGTTAACACAAGCCTAAAGGAAACTTTACACACATACCTGGATAAGTATCAGTCACATGGAATATTCAATGAACCTGTCATTTTGCAAGTCCCCTCAAACTCCATCATCTTATGCTTCTTACCTGCCCATGAGTAAAATTCAAACTCATGGGAGGGGACTAAACTTCAGTGATGTCTATTGCACTGGACCAACCAACACCTGGTCTGATTTTGTATCTCTATTGCCAAGTGTTTATACTGACCACTCACATTTCTGATATTTCTGTGCCAACCACACGACACGAGGCTGACCTGTGCCTTCCCAGCCACATATGCTTCTTGACTCCTGATCTGTCTCCTTCTTCTGCAGACCAAGCATCTCCTCTCTATACTTCCTGCTAAAATCATAGAATCATAGAATC
>NW_010247905.1:0-11437 GCF_000690775.1 Eurypyga helias
CTTCCCTGTACTCCTCCCAGGAGTAAGCCCTCAGTAAGCTTCCCTCAGTAAGCTCTGGCCGGAAAGTAAATTTTTCATGCTGGTCACAAGCAAAAATACCTCAACAACCTCCCTCAGGAGTGTGTGCTTCATGCACTGCAACAAGCTTAATCTGAGCTTAAATGGGTACAGAAAATGAGCAGAAAAAGTAATGGGGGGAGCAGAGTGGGGGCACAAACTCTTAATTGCTGCCATTCCACACAACCACCTTGAAGGGAAGATGGTAATATATGGTTAACCATGTGAGAAAGGCATCTTTGTAGCCGGAGCACAGGACTGTGAGCCAGGAAATCCTCAGTCCTATACCAGGACCCTGAGTTGAATTGTTCTTGTGACTGCCTGGGTCACTTAGACTTCCTTGCTCAGCACATTTCAGCCAGGGAGATCAGAGATGAGCAGGGGTTGTGGAGAAAGAATATATTCCACCCATGACAGGGCAGAAGAGGATGACAAGCAGCATCATTAATCACCACTGAGCAGAGACCTCACCCCCTCAATCCCCAGGACTAATGGTGGGCAGAGCAACCAAAAACTACAGGAACCCACAACCAGGTCAAAAAGGAAAAGTGCTGAGAGAGAGAGACATGACAACTCCAGAGCCCATGCAAATTTTCGTGGATCTGAGTCCAGTCCAGATGTAGTTTGCATGTGGCAGTAATCAGTGTTTCATTAGAGGCCCAGTCAAGAGTTAGCCCACATGCCACCTCTGAGAAGCTTTTACTGCACAAAGCACAGAGCGTGTCAACCTCAGGCCTCACCAGCATAGCCAATGCTCACTGCATGCCAGTTTGTGTTGAAGAATTACGTACACTAGAATAACCATGAGTGAAATCCCACCCTGGACCACACTCAACACCAGAAAGTTCTACAAATCAGCTCTCCACTCTGGGCAGCAAATTTCCATTTCAACCTATTTTTCCCTGGCCAATCTTTTCTCTGACTGCCTCTTTCTCCATGTTGTATTTTAGGTATGAGTAGGGTAACACACAAAAGCTCAAGAACGCTCTAAGCGGAGGTGATGGTGATTATTAACCTTTCTTCTGTCCACCTCTGACCTTGGAGGATAATAGGGCTCACCAAGCACAGCCCTCATGCCCAGTTTTGCATGCAGCTTGCCTCCACTTCAGATCCACCTAGGACAGTGGCTGTGCCTCTGCTGCTGCTCACCATGTCCACACTAGCCGTGCAGTCTGAGAGACTCAAGGTGTCCATAAGATTCCATGCTTCCATGCCTCCCTTCTCTCTGCAGAGAGATCCACCCAAAACTCAGCTCCTACTGCTGCAACTCCACTAATGCCTGCAGGGGATGCCACCCATCCGTATCTAAGTCCCCAAACTGAATTCCTCCAGCATATTCCCATTACACACCAGCTGTTCAGACTATCACATAAGCAACAGCCTCAGCAGAAAGAACAAGGCCTGCAAGAGCAAAGGAAGTGAGCTAAGCTCTTGCCCTCCCCAAGTAATCCTTCCAGACCAGGGTGAAGGTACAGTGGCCACAGCCGCTATAGGAAGAACCACCCCGAGCTGTGATCAGGCAATGAATACCAGACTGCAGTCTCTGACCTGTTGTGTTAGCATTACGTTTATCTTTTGTAAGCATGGAATTCAATTCACTGCACTTCAAAAAATGTGTATTTTAAATAGTTCAACCCTGAAAATGTACTTGTTCTCACACTTTCACATCAGCCTTTTGCACAGCTGCCAGCAGCTTTCAGACCTCCTTGTCTAGCCCACCTGTGTAAACACCAGGAAAGTTTCTCTTTGTGAAGCACAGGTAGGGTCTTGTGGCTTGATAACGTGCAAAAAAAGGGACAGTCTTTCTTTGTAACACTAGACGTGGGAGGGATCTGCCCTATCCAAGTTACTGTGCATCTGAGGGTAGCTTTTAAAGTTCTCCTGTAAATAACACTTTCTTCAAAGTATCATATGGGACGTGTCTGAAATTTCTGACCAAACTAATATTTTTAAAGCCTTTTTAAATGGTTTCTGATTGAACGGCATTGCGTAAGGCAGCTGATATGCAATAAACACTGCACCACCTCTTATTTGCTTTGTTCTGTGTTTCTTATCTGCACTAAATAACACATTTTTATACAAATGCTCCTGTTGATTTCAAAGAGCTTAAGCATATAAGAACGTATTCAGCATGTTTTAGTTGGTGAAAACATTCCTCCTATTCTTCTTTCTAGGTTCAATGAGAAAATGGACATTAATGTGGTGAAACTGGAAAGAGCAACAAGCTTGTTATGGGAGAGGTTTTGTGGACATGATCTGAAAGATGGGCTGAGGAACATCCAGGTACTAGGTCGCTAAATTCCCAGGGTGGCTTCTTAATAGTCGTTGTTATGCATTTGTGATTTACTATATTTATATGCTATGAACAGGCCTACTGAAGAGGAATAGCATGCTCCTTATGGAAACTTAAACCACCAAGTACATCAGTAAAAGTGTGACTGCCCCAGAGAGAAGGAAGATGACAAGGAATACATCATTTTCATGCCACTCCACAGCAGAAATCCTTTCCTTGACAGCTTGTCACAAAACTGATTATAAGAACTCACTGTCCTTTCACTTTGGACCTGATTCCTTTCTCAGAGAAGTTCTGTTCAAAAAACCACACAATTTTCTGCAGTAAAACAACTTTGGAGTCATATCATAGCCCTATGAAAAGCTGTCTGGAAGAGGGTTTACGGACCATGTGTGGCCCATGTGCAGCAACTTTACTAGGCTTTTCATGCCCAGGCTTGCTCACACTTGTCAATGAGAAGACAAAACAACCTACCCAAGGCAGGGCTCCTATTCAGCTCTAGTTCCATCTCATACACAACCCAGCACCCAAATCTCTCATGCCTGGCACAGCAAGAAGAGTGCTTTCCCACATCACCCGTAGGCTACACATGGCCATGAGGTGCTCTGGTGCTGAACTAGAAGCAAAAGGAGGACTAGCCAATTTGCTACCTTCTTTGTGTGACTGAATTCAAGCTTATAAAACAGGCTTATTATTGTCCAGCTGCATCTTAGATGTCACCTTGAGACCAAGAAATTCAACTTGTCTATGTAGCCAGAGGCAAAAAAAAAATCAAATGCTATTGCAGGAGAAGAAAAAATAATTAATTATGGGGGAAATCGCGTCTAGCAATCTTGCTTGTAGGTCTTGTTTGACCAAAGGAAGCATGCTGTGTCAGACGACATTCTAGCCAGCATGTTTTAACAACTGCAGACTGCGACTTGACTTTGCCCACGTTGCATACTGGGACGGTGAGCACAGAGGGAGGGTGTTAATAAGTCACTCTCATTTCTATCCATTTTCTCCCCAGCTGAGAAAGAGAAACAATTCAGGCCATGCTCTAGGCATCTCCCCCTTTTCATGAATCCCTGGATTCATTAAGCCCTTTCTGCAGAAAAGCACATACCACTAGTTAAAGGAAATTTTTCAGATAGATTTAGGAGCCACATGTCTGTACTATGGATGCAACAGTATTGTTTATGGTTCTCGGAACATATAAAATGATGCACTGACCTGAACTGCTCGGATGCACTTGTAGAAGGGAAAAACACTGGCCATGTGCCCATTCGTACTTCTTCCCAATGCATACGAAGGGCCTGAACACTTTCGCCTTTTGGAAACATGTGGAGCAATTTATGTCCTTGTTACTGCTTTCACCTTAAGAAAGACAGTTTTGCACAGAATGGAAGAAGCTACAAACACCAGTAGAAGTGCTGGTTAGTAGCAATAATTGGTGGCAAAGAGAGTGAAACTGGGTTAATTGAGGCTGTCTAAGACTCTCTAGGTATTTTCAGCATGTTTCACACATACCAAGAAGAAAAGATAACTTAGGTAATGAAATAGCACAGTTGCTCCTTCAACTCATGGCCAACGGTGGCCTTAACTGACATCTCTAAAGGTCCCAGAAGGATTTCCAATGAAACTAGGGCAGGAAAGACTTTGCAGTCTCAACAGTCCCAGGGTTAAAAAAAAAAAAGACAGAGAAGGTCAATCTGAAAGCAGTTTCAATTTCTCCTAATATATCAGAAACAAGTATCTTTCAGAAAACTTCTTTGAAATTATGTTATACATGACTAAGTATTGTATTTAGCATCATGATTTCTTACTTCCCCCTGATTCAAAACCACTTTTGCTCTCTGTCTGTTCTTAATTATTGTGCTCCAGGCTATGGCCCAGGTCTGTCAAAGCAAACAGCCGCACATCGTTTGTGCTGTATTTCTCACTGCAGACTCCTACCACAGCCAGCACACACTTCAACTTTCAAGTGACAGGTTTTCACCTTTAGCCTCTGACCAACTGAAGGCTGTACTGCCCATAGGATCACGTTGCTGAATGGCATCTTTAATTTTCCCCACCCACAGCCACACTGTTGCTTTCAGAATACAAATAACAAAATGAAGCAGGAGCACCTGCTCCCAGAGGAGGAGATTGAATTTTCCTGTTATAAACCAATAAAGATAATTTAAATAAATCAACTTTCTGTGATTAGGCACAATGGCTAGTCAATCTAGTTTTATGATCTGTATTTACCATTAGACTTGACTGCACTGTGTATTCTTAAAATAAATCACACCTTAATTTCATAGACTCAACTATGTTAACCCAGCAAAGGCAGGTAGGTGAAAAGGAGTGTCCTTTGCTATTCTGTAGCTAGGGCATTGACTTAGCTCTGTTGCATGCATTCCCGAGGCATATCACCAGCTAGAGGACTTTGCCAACTGATGACTCCATCTTCCATTCAGTTTATTCCTGCATACATCTACAAGGCATGCACTACAACACGGAGTACCAGTAATGTACCTGTTTGCTGATGTTGTTGCTGTTTTTCAGTATTCTTTTTCTTCCTCAGTTTGGTCTCAGGTTGTACGTGTCAACATCATTGTGCCTGTAGTGTCAAAGTGTTTTCTCCCTCTGAAGAAAAAGTGAAGTTATTTAACCGATATTCCTTGAGTCAGGTGAAATAGAGTGTGAAAGTACAAAATACACCTCTGCACCCTCACAGTCCTTGCAAATACACAGCAGCGAAGATGTTTTTCAGCCTCCCTTGCTCTCGAGGCCTCTATGCACCACACACATACATACAGATATATATAAAATGTGGAAAATAAAAAGTGAAGCTATGGAACATTCCACTCTGACGGTTACAAGCTCCTGTTAAAATCACAGGCGTCATCTAGTGGGCACTGGAAGAAACAGGGAGCACCCGCACGCCGTTGACGGATGCTTCAAGAAGGCATGAAGGGTCGGAGGAGAGATGCGGGCAACACTGCTTTGCAGCCAGCGGAGGAGAGCGGCGAGGACAAGCCTGCGCTGCAGTCTGGTTACATTCATACCAAACACCCGTGAGCTGCCTCAAAACGGCACCTTTTTTCTAATTTAAACTGCGGGGGTGATAAGGAGGCAGCCGTGATTCTTGCCAAAAGACTGAGAACAATTGAACCTTCAGGAAAAAAAAAAAGATTGTGTAGTCAAAAGGAATGGAAGAGAAGAAATCACTCTTCTGCCCCTCCACGGTTGCTGTGAATTTCCAGTTTGTTGTTGGTTTATTAATTTGCAAATGGTGAGTGGATGCAGAGAAAGCAATGTATCTGAGAGTGGATCATCACCTACACCAACTATTCATGTTTGAAAGAAAATTTGTAAATTTGTTCAGGATTTGTGTTTGTGCAGAATAAAGAATTACTTTGTTTGCAGTGGATTAATTATTACCTTTCAAATGTACGTCCCCTGCTGCCTAATTAAGAGTATCTCAAGCATCATGGTGGCATTATTCAAAATACCGATATAGTTATATTGGATGGCAGTAGCAAAAAAGAATTTAAGACCTGGCCAAAGATCATCATATGATTCAAATAGCTCTGCCTTCCATTCTCACTCACTAGCAGAGGGAAGAAGCATGTCCACAAATTTGAGCTTTATTACAGCAGCAAGCAAAGCTGATCATAGTATCAATCACCATGAAAACATGTCACTGTAGAGAAGGGGATGCGGGCTGAAAGCAGGTTTTAAGCATATAACAACTGTGCCACAGGCATACAGCATGAGTTTTAAGCAGCTGTGTGAATGGCAGCAGGCTGGAAACATGTCTGCAGCGTTCACTCAGACCAGTCCATCCAGAGCCTGACCTGCTGGTACACTACAGCAGCTGCAAAGGGTAAGGACAAATTCACTGGGCATGAAACCATGAAACAGATGCAGGGCTAGGACTGCCAGCCTGCAAATCATGCCTCCATGTGTCCTCACCACCCCATGCCCATCCACATGGAAGAACTCTATTTGCTAAAGTCAGATTACTTGTGATATATGGGAGGCTCACTCACATCTAGCATGAAAAAGCTTACAATAGGATGCTGCTATAACAAACGCAAGTCCTATAGCCTTAGTTATAAAAGACGTGTGTTATCAAACTTGAATCACAGCAATACTACCAAATAAAAGAAAGCATACATCAGGGAATAAGATGGGCTATTTAGTGGGCTTAAGGCTCAGTTGCAGCTCGGCTGAGCTCAATTTTCTGAGCTGAGAAGAGGCTGAAACAGCCTTTGAGCGAGTAAATATATTATTGGAGGGAAATAAAAACACTTGTTTAGGGAGAGGGTTAGTCAAGCAGCCTACAGAGAACATACAGGTGGATGTAGAAGAGCACCTTTTGCTGCAGCACAGAAGCCCTTGCACTAGGACTCCCCATCAAAGACAGTTTTAAGATTTCTGTCATGAAGAATCATGAGACAAACTGTGCTTGAGGAGAGCTGGAAGACAGCAGGGTGAGGGCATGAACCTACGCTGAAGTAGCCACAGCAGGAGGCCAGCTAGCCTTGGGGGTGGACACAGCTCAGGAAGGAGTGGCTGCAGGACTGACAGAAATCTTAGGGCAGTAGCAAAAAGGGACTACTTGGTGCCTCAACCTCCAGCACAGAGCACCAACAAACTCTTCCTTATCACCTGCTGTCACCTGAAGCACATCAAAGCCATCAGGAAGGAAGGTTGTCGGGAAGCTGGTTGTGCCCCTCTCTCCCTCACACTGACCAGCAGCATTAGCCTTGTGCCCAGAGAAAACCTTTTGCTCCTTTGGTGGAAGGTATAGAATAGCTTCAGGTGTGCCTGAGAAGCCAGCTCTACATATCCCATGTCTGGCTGCTTGGCGTTTCCCTACTCTGTTGCCTAAGACGGTGTGACCACTATGAGCAGGGGGAGAACATGAGGGACAGATCCTATCTGGTCCTGAGTGCCTGCAGAATCTAATAAGAGTCAGAGGCTCATCAGCCCTACTGTGATTTATTAACTGTCAGAGCCACATCCAGAGGTGTCAACTACAAACCAAAAATATTATAGCTTGTACGACAGCCCCATTGCCTAGTTTGCTGGTGATAACCCTAAATAGAACACCAAATATTTTGCTTCAGGCAGAGGGACCTGACAAGTTGCACACCCCTAGCAAGGGGCCAGTGAATGCTTCAGGGAGGAGAGGGAAGCAGCAGCTTTAGGAGGTCTCTAGCAGCGTGCAGGAGATGCTCCGAAGATCAGGAAGATGACAATGGGGCGACCATGAGGGTTTTAAATTCAACTCCTTATCATGGCAGTAACGGGGTGGGAGCAGTAGGGATGCCCTCTTAGCTGTGTTATCCCTTCATCTTAGCTTAAAGGCTCATAGCTACACTTCAGATCTGTTTAACTTACCCTTCCTGTGGCTATCTGGTCACATACTGTAGCACCCTTAAGACACAGTTTGCATATAGCACAGGAGAAATGAAGCAAGTAATCACAGCCCACAACCTGATACTTGTGCCAACAGGCATCAAAAATTGAAATTCCTGCCACAGCCATTCCATTTGTGCCTCTCTAATCTTTTTAGAGAGAGTATTTGCTATTCTTTTACTGCTGGCCAGCTCACACAGGGAAGCATGAGGCAATCCTTCATGACTAGCTAGAGTATGTGTGCACTCATCTTTCTTAAAAGTGCTTTTAAACACTTCACAGTCCCTCCCCCAGAAGGGAACAGCATCACCTCCCTGAAACAACCCTTAAAATTTACTTGTGGATGAAACACAGTTGTAGCAGTCTCTAGCCCCATCTTTGTATTTTGGTCGTTAACAGGCTTTGAGCAACTAACCTGTTTCTGAATGTAGCTCTGTAATAAATATGGGCCTCAGAGCCTAACTCTCTCTGTTAAGGTTGCCACAACTGTACAAAGTGGAGCAAAGAAGAGGGATTGTGTTGTCAGACTCTCACAAGAAGTGCAGGAGGCTGTAGGAAGGAAAGTGGCTTTCAGGAAAAGAGGTGGAAAATCAAAGAACAAGGTACAATTTGTTGACTTGCATCTTGACACAAATGTTGTTTAGCAGAAGATTGTTTCCACATGATCTCTGGCTCTAAATTGCCATTAAAACCTGAGGAGTGTGCTTGGGAAGAGGCATTGTCCTGTGTTTGGGTCAAATGACTTACAGCATCTACTGCAATTCCTGTATTTCAGGAAAAATAACACTCAGGAAAGTGAGTAGGGAGGGTAAAGCAGAAGGAAGGTACTCTACATACTAAAAAGCAGCCCACAGAATAACTATTTAGGCTTTCCACATTTAATTTTAAACTTAAGTATCTATACTCCCTCCCTGTTCTCACACTAAGGCTTCTGTGGGACCGCAAGTCTTCTACTGAGATGTTCAAGTTCTCCATAAAAGTGAAATGCCGTCCCAAACTACCTGCCAAATCAGGAGCAACAAGCAAGAGGTTATAAAAATACAAAAGCCATTAAAATCATGGCTGTCTCTAAAATTGGTAGAAACAGTTTGGATTTAGCTGAAATCTGGCCTGGGTATGGTCTTGTGGCTAAACTAAACCGTTCAAGGGAAGTTAATGTTATCACTTTCAATGAGGAGTTGCCCAACAAGAGACCAATACACACGTGTGTGCTACTGCATAGTATCTGTCATGGGTACAGGCAAATGCCGCATCTGAACACCTTCTGGGGAGGGATCATGAACAGTGGGAACCCCCTGCACCCTGCCAGCAAGGACACCCTTGCCAAATCTAGACACTGTCAAGTAATTTGTGTTCTTGGGAGCTCTTGAAAGGTTTATTCTCTTTCAATCTGGAAGACGGCACAAACTTGAAACGCTGTCCTGTGGTCAGCTACATTTCCCCCTGGACAACACCTGACAGTAAGAGTATTTCTCTGGAGCAGGTGTATGTTCATGAGTAGCACGAATCACTGTTGGATTTCCCATCTCCAACCTTGATATCCTTGGAGACTTTTATCCAAACAAGGACCAATGGTACACTCAAGAATAATTATTTCACGAATCTGTCCTTTTGGAAGTTTTGACACAATAATCGAATACACTGCAGCTATTTTTAATTTGACGGATTGACAGTATCTGCAAATAACATTTTCCCATTCTAAAACTCTGTCCTTTTGTGATTAAGCCTATTTGATAACAACATTGCCTCATAAGCAGGAAGGTAAAATAATCCGGGAATGAAGCACTGCACAGGGCTTTTGGAAGCTGACATCTGAATGTACTTAGTGGAGAGGAAACTTTTTTTTTTTTTAACTTTCATTTCTTGCTTCTTTTATGCTTAAGCTCAGCAATAAACTAGCACTCTATGGTTAAAAAGTCAGGATAACAGATGTAAGATACCGGTGCATATGAATCAGTATTTCAGCTATGGGGTGTAAATTATGAAGAAATCGTTCCAAGAAGCTTTGAGAGTACCTAACTAGCTTTTTTTGCAATTATATTGCAATGGCAAAGATGATGATGATAATCATCACCATTATTATTCCAGTCACTTGATTACAGTGAGATAAACACTTCAGTCAAAGCTCAGCCAGTGTTCACCATCCATCTTGCTTCTTTTAAGGTGAGTCCTGAAGAAATTTCACTTAACACTGCACATTTTGGAGCATGTTTCAGTCAGCTCCAAACCAGGCTTCTTACCAGGGGCCTACTTGTACCTCTCCTAGCTCTGCAAAGCATTTGAAGGTCAAACTACATTACCAAGCATCATGCAATAAATGTCGAGGATTTTGGTGTTAGCAGCCACATGCCAAAGTGATATTACATGGCTCCTTCCTTATCCCTGGCTTGTCCTTCACTCTTTTCATGTGCATGTCCCTTTTGAGAGGGAGTATGTCCAGTGATTACAGTATGTGGAAGCTTGTTTTTATTATATTTGGTTAAGGCTACTTTACGACAGAGAGTGTGAGAGAAGAGAGTCAAAAAGCCCGTGTTGCATGCCTGGATGTAGCTCTGTCTCAGGGTGTGGTGCTGAGCAGACTGCAAGACCAGCCTCCACACCTGACCTCAGCCCTTGGTGACATGTTCCCAAAAACCACCTGAGGACAACTCAGGGCAAGTAATCTGTCCTGGTCCCTCCTGCAACCTGCTTTGCTTCACTGAGATAGCAGCAAAAAAAATATACAGTGTTTATCAATGAGGTTTTCCAGCCTTAGTAACGTGTCTCTACTCTCAGTAGGAGGCTGTGGAGGACAAGCTTTCCCAAAGTACAACCCAAAGGGAGGTTACTCCCATTAGGCAGGACACAGTGTACCATGTTCCCTCTGCCCAGGAAGATTGTCAGCACTCTGGAAACCGTTATGTGCTGAGTGTGGACTGGGAGGGCATTACTTTCTTAATCCAGTGATCTATATAGATGCCCATTTTTAAGAATTCATTAGTCAGCATGTTATTCTTACCAGCAGGAAGAAGTGGCAAATCAGGCTGATATCTTGACAAGGAAACACTTTGATAGAGCAGCTGCATCAGCAGATTCAGCCTTTCCACACCCAGAAATCAGTGGCCTGGGTTCAAACTAGGCCTTTATTCAAAACTTTGTTCAAACTAGGCCTTTGAACAAAATTTTCATGGCAACAGGGGTCCTGAAAACAGACCACTACCCTATTACATCTGTCCTTGTTTGTGAAGTGTTATTCTCCCACCATGCAGGTGAGGAACAGAGAGAAGAGTTTTACCAGCAGCTTTGGTGGGAGCAGAAATGAGGCCTCAGGTCAAACAGCACACCTGCAGTGCACTCAAGGCCAAACCACTGCAGATACAATACATACAGGGACACAGATCTTTGGGAGGCCTTGCCCCTTTTCCCAAACTCCCCATGGCAAATGGCCAAAGGACCGGCCCACAAACTCACCACTGAGTTATCCAAAGCAGAGACAGAAATCCTGCTTGCACAGGATGTTGTCCTCCTGCCATCTGTAAAAACAAGGCTGAAATATAGGAGCTATGTCTTTGTTGTCTAAACTTTGTTAAAGTTTTATGCAATCTATCCAGACCTGGAATGACTATCGATAGCTTACCAGATATCGTTGGCCCTGGATGGCTTTCTGAGATGCAACCTTCTCTTGGATAAAACAAGAAGGGCTTCTATAGGTAC
>NW_010247906.1:0-8877 GCF_000690775.1 Eurypyga helias
CGGTTGCCTGAGCCGCGAGCGCCCCCGCCGCTTCTACATCCCTTGGGACAGAGATCTCCCACCCGGCCTGCGCCGGCCGGTGACAGCGGGAGTCCCGATCCGACTCTGGGGGCTCTGGAACCAGCAATGTGATGTGAACCTCACCCTCCAGAGCTGTAAAAACACCCAGTCTCAGCCTGTCTCTTTTAAATTGCCATCAGTTTTATTCGCGATTTCATTTTCTGCAACCAACAAACCGTGTGTGTGGGACTGAGAATGCTGCCGATTGCAGATCTGCACGGACACCCGTGTACATCAACCCACACCACGTTATGCGTCTCTACAAAAGCATCTCCCACTCCCACCACAACAGACCCCACTGTACAGGCTGTTCGGGCAATATCCACTACGGCAGGAGATGACAGCGTGCCTGGTAACGTTGCTACCCAGTAGAGGATGAGGGTGTGATGTATCCTTGGTATTTGTGGTACTTGGTATCACTACTATTTGCTGGGGTTTGCCTTTGGGTTTCGTCTTTTGTGGGTATTTTTGGCAGACCAAGCCGGAGGGCATACAGGCAGCGCGAAAGCATTCCACCCTCATGATGGACCGGGCCTTACAGATAACATACCAACAGAAGGCACTCGCCAGCCACTAGAAGATCACCCATCCCAGCAAGACTGACCCAAAGATTACTGCCTGCTGGTCTCAGCAGCCTTTGTTATTGGCAGTTCAAAACCTTCCCTGTTTCTGATTCTCTAGGTCTCGAATCTAAGTCTTTTGTTCTCTGCATCTCCTGTCTTTGTATAAAATGTTGCCTCTCTTGTTACAGCCCCATAGCACGTTGCCATCTTTTCTTTTTTTTTTTTTGTCATAAAACATTCCCAGATGCCACCTGCCCCTCCATCTTGACTCCACAGCCCACCTGACTACAGCACCCGTCAGTTTTTGTGAGGAACCATTCATTCCTGGGAAGAGAAGGGGGAGGTGACAGCAGCTCACTACTGCCTACTGTGGGCCTACACCTTACCTAAAACACGGCACGAGATCCTTGGGTCACATCAGGCTGCAAGTGGGAACTGTAAATGTAATCAGATTAGGGGAGGTGGCGTGCACCTCCAGCTCCAGGGCACAACCCCAGCGTGCCTCCTCCTCCGCCATCAACCCGGATCAGCCCGTCACCCATCTGTCAGACTCCTTGCACTTCGCACAGGGGTCACAGTGCAAGGCAAAAGCCACTGTGCTGTGCTGAATATACAGCAGATCCAAGCTGTGAGGCTGTTACCAATCTGAGCGCACGGGAGGGAACGACGTGCCCATGCTCTTAACTGCTGCCAGAAACCCCCTCTGGCTGTGAAGATCTCTGTATTGGTTCCGTAACTGCAGAAGCAGCCACACCACACTGCTAATTCTTGGGGCCCACAAGTCACCTTGTCCCTAAATAGCCTGGCAACAAAACTGCTACTTTCATCAGCAACTAACACAGAATAAATTAGCAACTGAGAGTTCACAGTATGAAAACCAGGAAGTCACCTCTTGATAAAAATACAGCTGGATGGAAAAAAATAAAATAAAACTGGGAGGTATAATACCAGCCAGCAATGCAATGGTGCTACAGAAAAAGGGACATCCCGTTCTCAGACAGAGCAGCAACGTCCTGAGAGGTAATTACTCAGTTCTGATTTATCCAGCACAAACAAGATCTCAGGTAAGGTCCTGAGGAGTCTAGGAAACAGGAATAAAAATCACACGAGGATAAATACAGCATATCAGGAAGGGCTGAAATAACTGTGTTTGTCTAGTCCAGAAAACAGACCCTGCCAAGAATCATTTTAACTGACTTTATCTTTGGTTATTGTAAAGGATGGTAAGAATTGTTTCCCACGTCCTCTAGGAGGATGAGCAGAAATAAAGTTACTTTCCAACAGAGATTATTTCAGTTGGATGACAGGGAAAAATCCCCTAATATCAAACAAGAAAAATACACAGTTCTCCCTCACTAGAGGTTTTAACAAACGGATCAGAGAAACAACCTGTCAGGCATGACTTTGGGTACAGGTAGATGTAAAACGCACAGCATAGTGGCAGACAGCAAGTAGACAAAAAGATGGTTTTAAAGTACCTTTTAGGCCAAAATTTCAATGATTCTACTTTATTAATTTAGAAGAGAACATATTCTGATATAATACGAATTCTGAAATTCTGCAGAACTTTGTAAAATGACTACTTCAGTAATATTTTTTCAAGTGACAAAGAGAGACTGTAGTATAAGAGAGTGTGGAGAAAGACCAGCACAGTGGAATTCAGCATACCCTACGTCGCAGTATCTCACTGTAGACAGTATGAGTAGGATAACAATTTTTTCCTCAATAGTGGGAATGTCAGGAGTCATCATAATGGCTTAATACCATACAAGGCAAGGCCACTTGAATTCCAAGGAATAGTATTTTATAAAGAATGTGCAAGGCTTGCTAGGACTTACATTCCTATGGTACCCACATGTTTGAATTTGGTTTATTTTTTAATACTTTGGGTGAAGCAGTAAAACAAAAAGAGGAGGAAGCACAGATAAGATTCATTCAGGGCTTCTGTATAAACTAGAGCAGACGTGGAAAGGGCAGCACTGGGCAGCACTCAGAGAGCAACCTAGACAGGTCAGAAGCAGCAGAGAAAACAAGCCCACTGTACGTCTTGGGTCATTCTCAGATGTGAAATCTGCAGACCCTGTTTTCCTAGCTCTTCTAAAAATGCAACGACTAGTTCCGGGCACACTGCCGCTCTCCTGCTTACCCCGGAGTTGATGATGCAGCAGCTGTGCACAGTTTTTAAGACCCAAATACTTTCAGAACTCAAAAATTGTTACCAGTAAGAACACCATCTCTATTCTACAGGCTGGAAAACAACACACAGAAAAGGTGGGAAATGAGCCAACAGTGCTAAAAGGGAAACAAGAATTCCCAATATCTGACCTAGAAACAGCTGCGCAGCCTCTCTCTGTCCTGCACTTCCATGGCTGGCACAGGAATTGAAGATAGATGGAAGAAGCAGACAACAGCCAGGTTTCACAACTATGCAGCTAGAGGTGCCAGGAGTTTGTGTAACATTCAGACTTTATCAAGCAGGTGCTGGTCTAAATGACAGAAAAAAAAAAAAACTCTCTACTTGTCTTTCAAACTCCTAGAAAAAGCTACAGCTGAAGCCCTTGTAGGTTTCATCATGCAAATTATGGTCAAACATTTTCAAAACTGGTCATTGATTTTGAATGGTTCCACTTTAAAGTGAGTATCTGTTCTTCTGAATTCAGGATACTGACTAGATCTGTAAAAATGGCCCAAGGCTGCATATCACTGGACATCAGATTTGGAAGCATCCACAAATGGAAAGACAGAGTTAGCCTGCACACGTGCACGAACCACAGTCTCTACAAACTGTAAGACTTTTGTGTACTTGATTAGGAAACATGGTCATGTTCCAAAGATACTAACAATACATGACTTCTCAAAAACTTCTCTGTGGCAGTAAATGTATGAAATGCCACTAAGTTATTTACTATCAGCTGTAAACAATTACAAGCACTTCCTTACACTACTATTCAGTTGATATGTTCTTTTTTTCCTGGCATTTTTGTTTCTAACTCAGCTTGGTATGAACAAATTAGTGTGTTGGCACACACAAATGAAAATGTCATCGATTCCAGCGGTGCTGAGCCTGCTACTTCCTGCCAAACAGCAGGAACTTTTTTCAGCTACATGTGCACCAAAATCATTGATTTGTCAGAAAACGTATGAGCAGGGGATTACTTGATGCAACCCTACAATAACTCCAAGCGTAGCCTTTTTCCACACAGATTAAAGGGCAGTATGTGTCCTTTTGACCCCCAGAGACCTACTATCCTAATGAGATTTTCCAGGAATTAAAATTCTCCTGTGAAAATCTACATGCCTTTGTAAAAACACATTAAGAATCCACCTGCACCAAAATAATCTTTTATTCCATCCAGCAACTGTGTCAGAAACAACTCCCGAGTCCCTTTCAGGGCAGAAGAGGGCAAGGCTCATGCAGTCTTTCTGCCCGTTATGTTCTCTGGCACAACCAGTGCTGCCAATCTCACAAAGAAATGCTAGCTGAAAAATCATGGAACAATCTCAAACAAAATGGCCAACATGGGAAAAAGGCCCTTTCTCCATCTTGTTTTGAGCTTGGGCACTGAAGGAATAATCCCATTTGTGTTCAGGAGCCTTCCCTTAAACAGGGGGTCTGGCTTTCCCGAGCCTTGGCACAACCACAGAGGAGAGCTAAATGCAAAAATTCAGAATTCAGTTCAAAACATGAACAGTTCCCGCATTTCAAGATGAAAAGCGCCAAGACCTGACTGGACTTAAGATGATGGTTTGCAGAATCAGAAACAAGAAATCTTTTCTCATCATAGGCAAGAACAAATCAATTTAAACTTAAAATTAAGCTCTAGGAATCTCTGCCCCAGCACACTGACAGAAGTTCTGTAACACCTTCAGTGATAGAAACGCCAGGTTACCTTAATAGTTAGTTTTCAGGGGGTGTATTATTTTTAGCGTTTTCAGTGGACAATGTACAAAACCCAGTACTGACGTGCATGTGGCAGACAAGCTGCCGCTTGTCCCTTCAAGGCCAGGGAAAAAGACCTTTACCACATAATATTCTATGCCCACAGGCACGGTCTAGGAAAAAGAGTAACAGTTTGGACTGTATTACCTTGTCTACAGAACTCCTTCCAGAGAAGAAAAACATCTCTCAGTAGAGAATGAAAAGCACTTGCACCCCAGGTAAGCTCTCACAGCCGTTCCTCCTGGAAGGGAAAATTTTCCGGGATGACAGAGCCAGTCTGAAAACTCCAGAAATCACTGACGGACACCACTTTACCAGTAGAGCTGTCTGTTAGACCCTGAAGCCAAAGGTCTCGATTTCCACGTTAACCAACCCCCAGGGTAGATGTGAAGGGAGACTCCCACAGGTGTGAGACTATCTTTTGGATACTTTGTGGCAGAAGGGAAAAAGTGGAGGGTGTCCAAGCAGCAATCCCTGGCCCTTCTGGATGTAGAGAAGAAAGGTGGTCAGAATATGACTCTGCATGACAGAAAGGGAACACAAGAAACATCTAATACACCACTTAGAACAGTGCATTAATCAAGCATTATGTCATTAATGAGTCATTAGCGAGCATGATGATAACTGATGCCAGTGTTAGTAATTTCTTTTTGTCCCTGGTGAAGCAGTACTGGGATCAGCGTAACTCTTCTAGTGAGTCCAGCAAGACGAGAGAGCATCTCCCTGTGATTTATCTTCCCTTCGTGTTCACCCAAAAGGCAAAACAAAAATCTGAGCCAAACATCCTCTTTTATCAGCTACAAAATCTCTCACTGCAGCGTGACCACTGAACTAAACTACTACAACACTGTAGTAGTTTACACAAACAAAAAGTCTGTCATCTGGGTTACCTCTTAAAGGCACACTCAAACTTCATTCTTTGAGAGATACTGATAAAAGCTCCAGGGAAAAGGGATAGAGACAGTAAACAACAATTTTATATGACTAATCCAATATAATCCTATGAGGTGTAAAAAGACCATCTGCATGGATTCCCACTGAAGTATTTAGGAAGAGCGCGGCGAGCCTCTGGCTGTCATGCTGAGGAAATGCTCTTTCGCACTTGGGCTAGTAATTCCAAGATTACTCTCCTTTTTCCCCACTCCTCCCCCCTCCCCCCACTTCCTGTTTTTATTAAAGCTGTTAGCCACTTGCTCTCCCATTTAATTCCCTATTAAGAGATCATCCATCAAAACCGTGAAGCGACAAGGATCCGCACTGGAAGACATCTGTGGGTGCCACATCGATGGCCAGCTTAGCTACAGAGAGGTCACCCTCCCCCTGCAAAAACTACAACCCATCGCACTGCCTCGTGGCAGGGTGGAATTACCGTCAACACAGAGAACGGCAAGCTGTCTAAGTGAACCAATTTCAGCTGCAGCAGCCTCCCCCTGAGTGGCCCTGCTGTTTGCATCGCAGACCCCAACGGGGATCTCCAGGTGGCAGGCAGGGCGGCCGTGCCCATCAACGCAGCCGTTTGGGACAGGAAAGGGAGACTGCTGCCTCCAGCTGAGCCATACCTAAGTCAACAAGCATTTCACAGCCTGTGAGAGAAGGAACGCTCTCTTCCACGTCTACGCTCCGTTTTCTGCTCTAGGGTCAGAGGGAACAGGTTTTCCCCTCTGCTGAGCCTTCGTTGTCTCAGGGAAGGAAGTCTGACCTCCACACGAATCTGGCCGGGGCTCAGGAGGATTCAGACAGACGAAGCACCGGAGAAACACTAGTATTTCAGGTTCATCCGGGACGAGCCTATTCCAAGCGGAGGAGATTAAACGCGTGGCATGTGCGTAGGTTACGAAAGGCCTGTGAGAGGAACTGACTAGCGTCCGGGGTTATGAAAGATCAGAGGTTATGAAAGACCTCGGCAGTTATGAAAGATGAGCCGAGAGTGTGATCCAGCAAGGCAGAGAGCAGCCTCGACCTGCTCGGAGGTGAACGGATGTTCAAAATCACCCGGCAGCTCACAAGAGGAAGTTCAAGCTGCCTGGCAGGGCCACATTAAGGAAGGCTTGAAAAAACTTCAGAACAGTAATAACAAAACAGTCATCACCAAGTAGGAGAACGATGAAGAGAAATATTTCCAGCTGTTTATAGGCCTTTACAGGCAACTGTATTTTTTTGCAGAGTATTTGAAGGGTCCTAACATACCAGCCGCAGCCACTAGTTTCCTAAGAAGTACTCTTTCCTGGCTTTTTAGTTCCATTTTAAACCTTCTACCTGCAGGAGCCACGTGGCTGGGATGAATCTGTAAAAACCAAAGGTGCAGACAGTTGATATTTTAGCCTCTCAAGTACAGCCTTTGGTGACCATTTTACTAATATTCTACCACCAGAATGAAGAGAAGGGTGGGGAAATTTGACTGTGTCAGAGTTGCTTATTTTCCAAATGCCACTCAGACATCACTTAGAAAGAGGACATACTCCTGCTTAGAAAAACACCGAGGAAAGCACTTCCCCCCTTTGCAACAATATTTCTCCGTGACGTCGATTACGTACGATTAGCTTCAGTGAGGATATTTCAGCATCAGTTTTTAAAACAGGAGTTAAACAGGCTCTGAAATACGCCTGTGGCAGCCTACTCACAACAAATCTCTGGGCACTGCAGCAGAGCTGAGACACAAGGGAGGAAACCATCTGCTCTGCATCAGAACAGCATCTAGCCGGTTTCAGCAAAAGGTGTAGACTGTTTGACTGCTGGCCAAACACAGGAAACACTTGTATGTGGTCTGAGATGCTTGCTAGAAAGCAAAGCCATCTTCAGCTGCACAGTTTCTTACTTACCAAAGTTAAAGCTGTTTTTCCTACATCTCACCAGTACACACAACTCACTGGTAAATACATCTACCCATCTGTCCCCGGCACAGAACCTCTCTAGGGAAGGTCCTGAAGCCACCTCAAGCTATGCTGAGCACGGCATTAATAAAAAGCACAAATTTCTAAAACCTGAAGGAAACAGAGATTAAGGAAGAATCCAGAGTAGTTCTGTTTCGTTCTATTCCAAATTATATTACATGTTTGTAGGGTTATTGCACTTAATGAGACTAATTTTACGTGAGGACAAAGCAGACAGGAGGTCAGAGGAAACAAGTGACTTAAAAGAAGAATAATCAGTCAGCAGGAGGATTGACAAACACATGGTGAGGTTTTCTTCATGCAAGATTTCATAACTTCATACTTCAAACAAACTTTAAATCTTCGGTATTACTTAATTCACCTTCTCAGGGTTTGTTACTGGTTTTTCTGATTCAAAATGGGACTAGAAAATGTTTTGCTTAGTGGAGCCTTGCTGTCTTTGCGGCATCCGCTGCCACAGCGCAGCTTAGAAATTCGAAGAATGAAGCTGAATTCTTGCACTACAGTCCATGAAGTTTTGTCATTTACCTTAGAAGAAACAGGTCCAAGCCTTTCATTTTTTAAATTTGTCTATTATTTTTTGTGAAGTAGATACGGCAGGAGCGTTCTCTCTCCCACAAGATAAACAACTAAATCAAAGAAAACAGATCTAGACTTAGGTCTGTTAGCATGGACAGAACACCCATGCCAATTAAACTTAGCCTAGTCCATAGAAAACTAGTAATTGTGTTCACAGCAGCGATAGTAAGTGGCGGTGTTATGAAATTTTCTTAATGCAAATATGGTCACCACTAAGGCATCTGTGTTCTACCCCTCAAAGCTCACTGAAAATGAAACCTTTGACCACAAAGCAGGTGCTGAAAGACAATAACAAATTTTGTAGACGCGATGCATTTCATGCCTTTTTCAAAGAGCTACGCTGACACTCAACCCCCGGCCTCTCTTTTGCCCAATTCAATGCCAAGTGTGTATCAGAACAAGTCACTTGGAAAAGCCTCAATTTGGAGGATAAAGTGTGTGTTGCCCACGCTCACTCGGCGGTGTCTTACAGACTGGATGCTTAAGTACGGATTCCTCGCAGGCCCCCCGTTTTCTACAGGGTGGATCCGGCATCAGAATCCCTCATCCGCCTGCCACCAGCCCCCTGCTCACACGCAGGGTGACTCGGCTTATAGGGTTTATGGAGCAGTAGGTTCTCAACTCTCTTCTTCTCATCCTCGGCAAATCCAGAACGACGCACCAAGACAAGTGAAAACTCCGAAGGGCACTGTCTGCGTTAACGCACGCTTTAATTACCAAGCACTAACAACCTGCCGAAGTGCCTTTCTGCTGCCGGGAGCACTTCTCCCCGTCACTGCTGAGATGGCCGACGCTAAGGGCCAGCCGCCCACCCGCCCGCAGCCCCGCTCAGGCTGCCGGCCGG
>NW_010247907.1:0-4448 GCF_000690775.1 Eurypyga helias
AGGCCCCGGGGCGCCTGTCTTGGTGCTCGGGGACCTATCCCCATAGCTGGGCGCACCGCCTACCCCCCTCCGCGGGGGGGAGCTGGCACTGCGGGGGTGGCTGCCGCACGCTCTCTGCACCGGGTGAGGCCTCAGCTTGGGCTCCGCTTCCCTGGGGCCTGGGCTCGGTGCTGGGGCAGCAGCCCGGCGCCCGCAGTAGCTCTGGCAGGTACGGAAGAGCTGCTTCTCCCGTGCTTCTGACGGGAGAGGGCTTAGGCAAACAGCTCCCCATGGCATCACACTGCACATTCACCGTGTGCCTGGTGCGGGGCAGTACCACCTTCCTGATGGGGCTGTGGCTTTGGCTCGGTCACTGGTGGCTCATGACTGTTGTTGGCCGGAGAGCTGTGCAGCAGTGCTGCTGGAGTCAGATTTCCTCCGACCTGCAAGAGGAATGGGTTTCTCTGTTGGCTGTGATGGCCAGCTGTCCCACTAAGCCCTCCTTTAATGAGTAAGAGGCTTCCAAGTGGCTTTAGAAATACCTTCAGGGTTGCATAGTATGCGGGGTGGGTGGCAGTGGGTCTTGTTTGCAGCACTGAGGAAGGCAGAGGAAAGGTCACACAGAGTGTGTTTTATTCAGGTTTTACACCAATCTGTCAGCATAAAGCACCTTTGAAATGGGTGTAAATGATACTTGTGCCTTAAGGCCTCATGTTTCTGACCTTATCATGTTGATTGCAGTGTCCAAAGGGGCTGGGAATGCTGTTGGAGGCGAGAGGTGGCAGCATGGAACCAGCCAGGGCACAGCAGGTCACGGTCAGGAGGAAGCTGTATAGCCAAGTGCTGCTTGGAGGAGGCCTAGAGCCAAGAGGGGTGAAATGCTGTCTGTTCCCTTGGGCTCCCCCAAATGTGACTTTGGAAGCTTTTTGAAATAAGTGGGACTTTAGCCCTTGATCAAACTTCACATTAATAGGACAACAGGGAAGGGGTTTCAAGAGTTGTCTAGACCATCTCCCTGCCTAGAGGAGGAACTAGTCCTGCTTAGTCAACTAGCAGAATTTTTTTATCCTAACTGCCCTCTCTTCTTTGCAAAGTGGTTGGCTTTGGGAACTCCCCTTGCCTAGTCTTGCTCCTTCTCTGTTCTGCTCAGAAGGCTGTAGAGAATACCTCCAAATGCCTTCTGGGTAAGAGTCCGGTTAACTGGAGAGAGTGCGCTCAGCTATATAAAGGCAGAGGGTTGGAGTCCTGCTGCTGACCCTCTACATCTGGACAAGCTGCTGCCTGTTGCCATCAGTTTTCTTCTGCCTCATTTTCTTCTACCTCATTTAATCCCCCCTACAGTGTCCTGAGGTCATTAGATTGGAAATGCCACGCACAGTTTGAGGCAGGTACGTGGCATTCATTAACTCCAGCTGGAAGCCAGGGAAAACATGTCATTTGATAAGAATGCATTTGGGAAAGAGCCATTAGCAGGATCCGTAGGTGCCAGTCAGCCAGCGATCACTGGTTCGGTGTTAACAAGTGTGCTTCCTCAGCCAGCTGGACTGTTGCTGGTGATGTCAGTGAAGTCCTGGCTGCATCCAAAATCCTTAATCTGTCTTGTTTACAGTGCTTATAAGCAAACACCATGCACGTGGTATGTGGAGAGGATGTGGGAGCCAGCAGTACTGAGGTTGGAGGGAGAACGTGACACGTCTGACTTTGCTATTTAAAACCACTGTTACATGTTTAGCCAGTTTAGTTGGAGTCCTTGCGCCCTTCAGTCTGGCAAAGGTACACATTTGGCACTCGCTAGAAAAGGGAGTGTAGTGGCCAGCCCCATCAGGAGGATTTCTGAGAAATTTCTTTTCTTGCTGATCCTACAGCTTTGTTAGAACCAATTGTGACAATAACTGACGAACAGCAGATGTTTGGGGAATTCATTCTGTATCCTCTCCCCTGCCCTCACTGTCTGCTGGAGCGCGGAACGGCTCATAAACCACAGCCCGGCCGTGTCTGTCCAGCTGACCGAGTGTCAGCGAACTCCATGTGTGCCAGATTTACACCCTGACACACCAGCCCATACTGCTGCTCGTGAACCTCAGCCTCGCTCCCTGCAGGAACCAGTTTAAAGCCCCCAGAGGGGGTTGGCAGGGACAACACACGAGGGAGGAAATGCCTCTTTTCATGGGCTTTCCTTACCACTGCAGAGGAGACACAAAGGTCCTGGTTGTTCCATCTCCGGCCTTGCACCCTCCTCTTTGCTGCATTCTTTAGGAATTGGGGCTGCTGTCCTTAGGTCCCATTATTAACGACAAGCAAGAAACTGTCCCTGCTCCATCAAAGGATGTTGGAATGCTTTTCCTTGAAAAACCCCAGTTTCCCTGCCTTCCCCAGACATCGAACGAGTGCCTTTTCAGCATCTACCACCTAAGCTTTGTTAGCACACTGGATTGCCTTTGGTGTAAATACTTGGGTTTGTGTCTTTTTAGCTCACCAGGCACATCACTGAGCGATTTCATCTGGATTGGCTGCTGCGTTGCCTGACTTACTCTCATACTACCAGCGTCCTGTGGAAATGAGACGGCTAGCACACATACTTGGTTTCCTTTGTATACATATTTTCTTAGTAAGTTCACTTTGAGATATTTCCTGTTTCTGCCTTTTATGCGTATTTGAGAGAGTATTGCTCCTATTTAAGCCTTTGAAAGAATGAAACATCCTGATTTTAATACGGAGCAATCTCCAAGGCTCTTGTCTGCGATGGGATATCTCACTTTGCCTTATTCTAGTCATGAAGTCTGTGCTGTCTGAGGACAGCTAGCAGTCCCAGTGCTTGCCTTTGAGGTTTCAATTGTGACTTAAGACATCGCAGAGCTCCAGGATTTATTGGCTTGTTTCACCCAGGTCTGCTCCAAGAGCATCTTCTGCCATGTCTGGGCAGTAGCTCTGCTGCTGTGGGCATTTCAGGTGTGGTTCAGCTGAACAGTTCTCCAGATATTTTGTTTCCAAAGGTGGCAGGTTTGCACTTGACCCAAAACGCGTGTTCAGAAGCTGTCCTAGCTTTCCGGCCTCGTTTCTGGAGCTTTGAGGTGTGTTGTCTTTAATTCCTCATATTACAAGGCTGTAGCAGTGGTGGTGAGTGACAGGAGAACTCAAGAGAGATGGATATGGCTCTTGCTAAATATGGACCTGGGAATCTCATGCCCCTCAGGCAGGAACCATGGGATGATTCATGTTTGTGCATTATTTGTACAGTGCGCAGAAGTATCCGTATTTGATCCATGATGCTGTCGCAATCCATGGGAAGCCTCCTGCCTCTTGGGTAATGCCCAGCTTGTGGGAACCACAGGGTATTACCCGACTCAAAAGCTATGTGCTGCCTCCGTAGGGGTTGGAGATATGGAAACATAGAAGTTGTTTCCAGCATCAGGTGGGAATAAAATCCTCTGTCTCACCTTGCTGTATTAAACAAGTTAGCATGCCGGCTTCCTGCGTAGCTTTGTGGTTTGGTCTGTTAGGATGTGCAAAACTGGCTTCGTAGTGTTGAGTTTTTGGTTCCTTACAACAGGAACAGGAGGTTTTCTGGTTGCTGGAGTCTCAGGTCGTCTCCCTATGACTCCTACAGAAATAGATGCAGATTTTGGAATGTGAATGACTCTTTCCTCTTTAATTGTTCACCATAGTGAAGCAGTATAAACCTCTTATAAAATCTTCCAAGACCTCATTCAGACGAGCAGGAAGACTTGTGCCAATTGCTTGGACTGTTACGTGTTTAATAAAAGTGTCATTTCCATTATGTGCATCCGAAAGCGATTTCTAAAGCGCCGTAGAAGTCAGCCCGCTGCGAGTGGGAACGCGGGTGTGGACGGATGTTTCTGGCTGATAGCGCTCAGAGGGTGCTCACGTCTGTTGTTTGTGCTGATGGCCTTTGGTGTGGGTCTGGCTCTGTGTCTTTTGCTGCGTCTGTTTTGTTGAAGACCAGCAACCCACTAGGTGGATGCTCAAAAAACCCCGTGAGGTACCACTCAGAAAACTGAGAAGGGTTATGGGTAGCTGAGAAGTTGTCAGTTAAACTGGGTTTTATTTGTGTAGGCTCTTGTACACTGCTTATCACTGTAGTATGTGGGTGCTTCTCCATCACCCTTTCAGGAATGTGACGGATGTGTCACGTGTTGTTTTTTCCTCCTTCTTCTGGAGGAAGCTACTGTGCTCCACGCAGTGCCCTGGGAGGGTGTTGGTGTAGCCGGACAGAGGTGACACTTGGAGCAGAGGGTAAAACCTGCGACATTGTTCCCTTCTGGAGAGTTTTTCTCTTAGGTCCCATGGTACGGTGCAGCAGCGTGCTCGCATGAGGCTGTGTTTCCACGTGTTTCAAATTTGCCAGGTAGTTTTTTGGAAGGAAGGGCCAGGAAAGTCATCATACCTGTGGCCTGTGCTGACACCAGTCCCTCGGCCAGCTCTGCATGGAATCATGGAACGGTTTGGGT
>NW_010247908.1:0-3616 GCF_000690775.1 Eurypyga helias
CCTCCCAACCCAAACTATTCTATGAGCATCACTGCGTGGCCAAGTTCCTGGACATATCTCAAAGACAGGATCAAGCCTGCCCTGCACCTTCACCCTAACACAGGCTGGGGGAGCATGGCTGGGCATGCTGATACCAGTCCCCAGATCAGCTCCTCCAGTCCTGCAGAGGCTGAGGGGGCTTTTGGCATGCCAAGACCCTGAGCAGACCTCAGTGTTACAGCTCATCTGGCTGTACCTCTGAATTATCACCTACTCCATGGTGTGGCCCTAGGCTAGCTATTGCTTTCCAAAAAAACCCATAAAGTGAAAGTGAGGACTTGGGACCATTCCCAGCAAGAATTTTGGGTCATACCACCCTATTTTGAAGGCTCAGTGAGTTTGGTAGTATGGATACAAGCTATCTTGGCATCAGGGAATGGCCCACAGCCTATTTAATTTACAAGTATAGGCTCAGTCTTAGCGACTCAAGCAGCACTAGACTTGCAGCCACGAATTTGGATGGAGAAGACCTGAATCATGGCTTGTGGTGTCACACTCCTCTTTCAAGCCCACGTTAGTCTTGTAAGGCTTGTGAATACAGCCTGTAATTCAAGAGGTTGGAAAGGGATGCTCTGCATCGGGAGGCTTGTTTCCTGGGAGCTGACAAGGAGGCATAATTTTATTTTAGCTTGTTGCCTTCATTCTTAACAACACTGCTGTCTGCTGCTCCTCCCTTTTCTTGCTGGGAGTAGGAAGAAGCAGGCTGTGCTGGCAGGGAAGGATTTAGATGAAAGCAGTCTTTGTCTGTAGGGCTGGCCTTGCTGAGACCTCCTGGAACAGGAGAAGCACATGTTGGTGTGCATGTCCGTATGATGTCTGGCAACTTGGAGATGCTGTAGGTATCTCTCGAGCAGACCTGACCTTATGCTCTGCAACAGGTGGTCCTCAGGGAAATGTCTCCCTCTGTTCATGAGGGTCACGCTGGTGTCGGTAGTGATCTCTCCTTCCAGGCGTGGAGAACATCTTTCCAGACCATACAAGTTAGAGAGCCAGATGTCTTGATCTGGTATAGAAATGTAAACAAGTGATTTTTGCGGCAGGACAAAATGCAGCATCCTGTGAGCAGCCAAAGAGGGACATATATCTTTCCAGTAGACCTAAAGTCCATGAGTCTACTCCTTTGTTTCCTGGCACATCACCAGCCGTGCTGGGATCTGATGGCTAATAGCAAACAACCCTGGGGACAGAAGAACTGAGGTCCTTGCCCAGCACTGTCACCAAAACACTGCAAGGCTTTTGCAGTGCCATCTCTTTTCCGTGCTTTAGTCTGCCCAGGAATTAAAATACCAGGTTCCCCGAGTAATTTTGACCCCTTGTGCTAGAGGATGTGGGGCACTGTTGGGCAACTGCTGAGCAGGGAGCTGGTGTAAACCAATGTGCTGTGAATGTCCTGGATTAGGACACCCAGTGTGTTACAGATGCCTGGAAAAAATGAATCTGACTTCAACATTTCCATCTGAACTCATGTGTTCAGGAAACTGCCTGGACATAGCCAGCATGTCATGCAGGATCGTAGGGGTTTTAGCAAAGCTGCCTCTGGGAAAGCTTTCCTTTGGCTGGGTGACATTTTCCAAGTCCGAACACGGTACACCCCTCAACACGGGCATGAGCCTGGAAGGGGGAAGGTCCTGGATTGCATCCTGCTTTGCATGATGCCAACACATCACTTCTGGCGGTGGTACCCATACCCCAGTACTCCAGCTCTCAGGGACCTGAGGGGGCTTGGCCATCCTCTTTTTTCCCTTTTTGTGCTGTAAATAATCCCTCTACTTACGGAGCAGTCCAGTTTGGCAGTGACCACACTTCAGCCCTGGATCAGAATGAGACATAGCAGAAATGCAGGCCAGGATGAGCAGCTCCTCCAGACAAGGTTCCTGTCGGGTGCAGGCTGGCTGCAAAACACGTGGAGCCGGAGCAATACCCTGCTCTGGCCAGGGACTGGGAAAACGCCTGCCAAAAGCAGCCCCCTGTGGCTTTGGGCAGGGTCCAAGGCTGAGGGCAACAGCTCCGCAAGGACCCAGGGACAGTCAGCCTGTCCTGCAGTGAAATTAAGTGGTCTGTCTCCTTAGGGCATGAGACGGTTTGGGTTGGTTTATTTTAACTCATTTGGGAACTGGAAGGATGCCTACGGAGAGCCACGTGGAGTAGGGAAGGAGGCTGCTTTGCCAGCTGCTTTCCTTTGCCGAGTACATCGCACAGCTGTGGATGAAGGGGAGATGGTCTCCATCCCTCCTGGGACTGTTCATTTGGCACTTGCAAAATGCTTCTGTGTGAGGAGAGGGAAGATGGATGCTGCTCTCTGTAACAACGGGGCAGATAAAGCTGCTCATTTTCCTGGGCAGCTCAGCACCAGTACATCCCAGACTCTGGAGGACATGAGGTCAGAGGTTTTTCTGGGAGATGATGGACTTTGACAAAGTTTCCTTCTGGAAGTGGGAAAGAACCATCACATTTTCCCAAAGGAGATATGTCCTTTACACCCATGGCATTGCAGGAAGGCAAGGAAAACGGTCTGAATATTCTCTCTGGCCTTTTCCTGACTTTTTCTAGAGAAGCTGTTTGTTGCTGTGTTTGGAAGGGCTCATTCCTGTCCCAGAAGAGCTCCTGCCAGGATTATGGATGACTGCCTGCTTTGGGCCAGATGGGAGCGTGAAGGTTGTGCAACCTCCCACTTCTGCTGCTGGATCTCGGGGTCAAGGCCAACACAAACCAGCAGCATCCCAACTGAAACGATCTGTTTGTCCAAAGCCACTTTCAGCGGAAGAAATGAAACTGTCCTGACAAATACTAATCCTTTTGTCATTTTTGGCAAAGGTCTATTTAACATTCCAGACCTAATGTCAGAAGACCACGGGTGACAGGAGCAGGGGTAATATTTCAAAGGCTCATGGTCAAAGGTTCACATTCAGCAATCATACCCTTGTGTAGGAGATGCCGTTCGTTGTGTTGCAACTCGAAAGGCTGCAAGAATTGGGCTTGTTCAGCCTGGAGAAGAGGAGGCTCCGAGGAGACCTCATTGCAGCTTTCCAGTATCTGCAGGGGCTACAAGGGTACTGGGACAGGACTTTTTACAAGAGCCTGTAGTGACAGGACAAGGGGTAATGAGTACAAATTGAAATCAGGGAGGTTTAGATTAGATATCAGGAAGAAATTCTTCCCAGAGAGGGTGGTGAGGCACTGGAACAGGTTGCCCAGAGAAGCTGTGGATACCCCATCCCTGGATGTCTTCAAGGCCAGGCTGGATGTGGCTTTGAGCAACCTGGTCTAGTGGAAGGTGTCCCTGCCCATGGCAGGGGGGTTGGAACTAGATGATCTTTAAGGTCCCTTCCAACCCAAACCATTCTATGATTCTATGATTCTAACTCATGGTAGTCATGCTGGATACTCTCTTTTTGTGTTGGCAGTTCTTCGTCTTCTGCCACGGGCTCCTGCAGCTCTCCCAGCTCCTGGTCTCTGGCTATCTGAAGAGCTCCATCTCAACCATTGAGAGACGATATGGCCTCTCCAGCCAGACGTCAGGGCTGCTCGCGTCCTTCAATGAGGTGAAAACCGGCTTTGTTGTCCCACTGACACTCGT
>NW_010247908.1:3639-7539 GCF_000690775.1 Eurypyga helias
CTTGAGAGACCTCTTGGTCTGTGTGTCCTGCTGCAGGTTGGGAACACGTTGCTGATCGTCTTCGTAAGTTACTTCGGGAGCCGAGTGCACAGACCTCGTTTCATCGGCTGTGGTGCTATCCTCGTCTCCTTGGCCGGGTTCCTCATGTCTCTCCCCCACTTCATAACCGGACCCTACGAGTATGACCAGTCTGTTGCCAGTAGGTACTCTAGGAATTTACTTTATGCCTTTTGGGGCAGAAAAAGGGAATGATCTTCCCTCAAAGGTTTGGGAGATTCAAGCCATAGGTTTGGCCTCAAGGAATTTTAGTTTTCTGAGGATTAAATCATCTCAGTCTTGAGAGGCAACAGCTGATGGTGGGAGGTGGAGCCAGGGGACAGATGGAACCGCAGAAAAGGGCAAGAAAACCACCAAAACGTAGGCTGTGCCGCTGATTGCCCTCGTCTTCTGCACATCCAGGCAGCAGACAAACACCAGGTATCGGGAGGGTTTTCTCCAGCCATCAGGGCTCTCATCTCCTGTGAGTTGAGCCAACTTGTCCACATGCACGTGAAGTACTTCCTTATTTTCCTAATGTGCATAGGATAAGGTCTCATGAACTCTGAAGCCCTTTATGGGAAGTAAACACGGTGCCTGACTTGACCCAGTGGGGCAACGGTGAGGGTGAAATGCCCTAATTTCACACCTAACTTCTGCTGATGGGGCACCTCACCTGTCTCCCCCTCTCTGCCTGAGCTGCCTTTGAGGGAATGCTTTGAGGTTTTAGACCCCACCAGAAAACCAACCTCTTGTGAAAGAAATGTGCACGTGTAAACCATTCATGGAGGTGCAGGTCAGAGTGGATTTGGGATTTTCTCCCTGAAAGAAGGAGAAAAAGAAAACCACTCTCTCATTACCTTCCCAAATCCTGCCATGAAGCTCCGGCAGATCTTTTAGAAACCTCTACTAAAGAGCTTTTCTCTGGCTCATCAGAGGGAGCGCAGCTGGTTCGCTGGGCTGCAGCCACCGAAGGGAGACTGAATGGCTGAATAATTAATGGATGGAAACAGGGGTCAGGTGCTAACCACAGTTTGGAAACAATTAGCCACGCATTTCAGGAGTGCTGGGGCAGGTGGCCCTGTGTCAAGCACTCAGTTGCATAAGATTTGGGGCATAACCATGGAAACCCTGCTATAAACACCACCACCCCCTCCCCCAGTTTTTTAAGGAAGATAAGGGTGCTAGATCAGCACTTTCACTGAGGCATCTTTGTTATCCATTTCTGGGTAAAATGAGTTCTCTTTTCCCAAGTAGCTATACACAAAATCTGCAGTTTTGCTCACTTACCTTTATTGCAAGGTCTATCAAAGCTCCTGGAAGTAGTCTCAGCTCTGTTTTTTTGATGGAGGTGTCTTGTTGTGGCACGTGCATCCATCTCACCGTGAACATCTGCACATTCCTATTGTCACTTTGCATTTTCTTCCATCGGCGTTTCCCACCTGACACCCACTGGGTGCATATCTACGTGCTTGCTGCTATCGTAGGGGAGCTCTTTCTCCAGACTGAGCCCCTTAGACCTTCTCCCCTTGTCATCGCAGGCATGTTCAGCAACACCACTGACCTGTGCCAGCCCGGGCTGCCGGGCTCCCGGGGGAACCTCAGCGATGCCGGCTGCACCCCCCACGCTGCCAGGGAGAACCATGAGGTTCTCCTCGTCATGTTCATCGCCCAGGCGCTGCTGGGCATCGGCGGCGTCCCCATCCAGCCCTTTGGAATCTCTTACATCGATGACTTCGCCAGTGAGAGGAACTCTCCCCTCTATTTGGGTAAGGCTGGGGCTGCTGTGGGAAGAAAGGAACCCAGAATTAGCCCTCTCAAGCAAGACCCAGGAGTGCTAATTTACATTAATGAGAGTAGAGCTTGCTGTATCCCTTCTGCTCTACCCATCGCTAGGAGGGTGTGTGCAAAAATAATTTATCTTCTTCAAGCTTGTACAAACTGCAGAGAGATCAGGAGTGCTGGAAAACATGATTTAGGGAGGATGCTGGGATCTTTGGCCTGAGAATGATAAGCTGGAGGGGGACACAATAACCATGTCCTCATCCAAAAAGGCTTCAACAAGGAGAAGAGGAGCAATCTGACCTCCATGTTCATAGGAGGCAGCTATGCGCTTAAGATGCAGCAATTAAGACTTTATAGGGAAAATTATAGAAAGCTAAAAAAGTAAGATCAACCATCTGGGAGGTGGGCAAGTATCCTTCAGTGGAGGGGATGCTTGGGCACACAGCTGTCCCAGGTTGATGGGATGGTGTCATGGTTTAATTCCGGCTAACTCTTTCCTGACTGAACCCAGCACAGATGGAGAAGAGCCTCCTTGCAGGTCCTTCTAGCCCTGTTCCCGCTGTTTTCTGTGACAGCCTTTTGAACTGAATGGGACAGCGAGGGTGGCTCGTTACCATTGAGAAACTGGAAGCACCGCATCAAATTTTGCTCCAAATCTCTGAACCATATTTGAAAGTATCACCTGTAAGATAAGAGACGAATCTTACACGTGTTTAACCTTTTTATCATCTAGGAGAGTTTGCTGATAACTTTTATCTCCTTAACCCTGTAAAAAAAATTTGCATTTCCTGGATTTCTTATGCCAAGGGGCACGCCTGGGTGTATTTCAGTCTTTCAGGCTGAAGAAAAGTGGCAGGAAGGATTTGAGTTTTGCAAAACCTTTCCTGTGACAGGAGCGTGGAAAGCATGGGGTTGCTGTCCTCTGGAAGGTGTGAGATAAGAAAGCTGCCAGGGAAATAGCCGGTGCTGGAGGCAGATGGGGCGGACCCTGGTCCAGCCCAGTCCTTCCTCAGGGCACCTCCTGCCCGCCGTGATCCCTTTGTGCAGGGCTGAGCCCCTCTCTGCTCTCTCCCCTCTGCAGGGATCTTGTTCTCTGTGACTGTCATTGGGCCGGGGGTGGCCTTCATGCTGGGCTCTGCCATGCTGCGGTTTTACGTCGACATCGACAAAGTCACCGGAGGTGAGTGAATGTGACCGCGGAGAGCTGGCCGGCATCTTTCACACTGCATCCCATTTACTGAGCCAGCAGCCATCCAGCCCCTCTCTGGCCATCCTGAACCCCAAGGGATGGGTTGCAACCTGGGGGGCAAGGGTTTTCTCCCTTTCCCTGCTGTCTTACCTCTGAAATCACGGCCATCACCTGGGGATGCTCTGGTCCCATCAGTGGACCCTGAAATAAGTGGATCCTCCCCATCTGACTTCCTGTAGCACATCAGCAGGGTTAAAACTGGCCCTGTGGCTGCTGGAATTACATATGTTAATTATCCATCAGACCTGGGGATCCCTCACCCCTGGGCTGTTGCCAGATCCTGTTAGAGGGACGCCCATCTGCATTGTGCTTTTAGAGCAGACCTGATTTTCATTCCTCTACAAATTTTTTGCCATTTGCCAGCAACAGCAGCAGGAGAATTTTGCCACCAGCCAGCACTGGGGTAGAGTGGGAATGTGGAGGATGAGCAAAACCCAGTGAGAAACATGGAGAAAGACGAAGAAAAGGAATGGAGAAGGGGTACCTGAGGTGTGAAGAAGCAGAGGGAAGGGTAGGAGGGGAGAAAGGTGAAAACAAGTAGAAGAGAAATGCTGGGTAGGGCAAAAGAGGAGCATGAATAAGATTTCCTTTAAAAGCTCTTCCTGAGCTGTGCTATTTGTATTTGTAGTCATCTTTTTGGATGTTCTGGAATCCTGGCCTGGAAAACAAGAGGCCCTTTCCCAGTTATTAGCAGAGCAGACACGTTACACAGCTCTATCCTCAAGTGAGGAAAAGGATGATGGACAGGTTCCTTTGGGGGGTGACAGACAGCACCAGGGCTGGAACTGGATCACCCATGGGTTTTCTGAACAGGAGCCGGCGTGTGCCCA
>NW_010247909.1:0-8990 GCF_000690775.1 Eurypyga helias
GTGTCCAGTGACAGGACTAGGAGCAGTGGCCCTAAACCGGAAAACAGAAGGTTCAACCTGAACATGAGGAAATACATCTTCTCTATATTCTCTTCCTGCAAAGTTGTGACATTGAGGGGCTCCTTTGTACATCTAAATACTTGTAATGACAGTCAACTGCTGACAGTGCTCAGTGTGAATCTGTGACTCACAACAGGTCACAGTCAGAGGGAAGGGCTCTTGTGCTAGCTGCAGTGCTTTTTGACTTTGTTTTATTCTAGCAACATCAGAAAGCATCTCCTACCTTACTGGGGGTGGGGTGGGGGTGGGTGTCATTTGTTTTGTTTGTGTACGAAGTATTTTCCTTTTCTTTCTAAGGGAGAACAAAAACATTCAAAAAACATCCACCTATAACCCTCCCTGTAGCTTTCGTTCTCAAAATAATTCTATTGTTTCTTCTCCACTGACTCTCTTGCAGAAATCTCAGTACCCTGTTTAAGATTAACCACACAATCTGTAGACAAGGAAACAGCTTTGAACAGATGAAGTGAGTTTGCTGCAAAGGTCAAAGGGAAAACTGTCACGGTCAAAGAAAAAGCAAAAGCAGTTTTGGCAACTCTGAGTTACATACTGAGCCCTGTAACCTAGTGCCCATCGTGTTCTGTTTGAAGGGATGCAAGTATTTGGCCTTCCTTGGTTAGTCTTGAGTAATGTGTTAAAAGAAGGTGAAGGAAGTGCTGCACACAAATGTAACAAGGAAGAAGTGTTACCTGTGAGATGCTGGCTATTGCTGACGTGGAAATATTGACAACAGTTGAGGATGTAGAGACTGGACTGGCATTGGTAGTTGATGCTGTAAAATTAAGAATTACTGCATGAAATGCTTGTAGAAAAGCACAAGAGACAAGACCAATCCAACTTGTGACATAAGTACTTCCTAGGCTTACGTGCAAGCATTTGTGCTTCCAGCAGCACTCTGCTTGTAACAAAAAAATGTTGGGGTGTATTTTCAAACCAGTAGCATTTCAACTGGGCTTACAGGAAGAGAGAGCTAGCATACCTTTAAAAACAGTACTTCAAAATGTTGCAGAAACCGTTTCTCTCCACACCTGCTAAGCAACTGGAATATGTGCTGGGTTCAGTTAGGAGAATTGACTCTCTTTACCGTGGCTGCTAGGAAGCTGTTCCTGGCTGCAGAGAGCAGCACTGATCAGGTCTCAGCTGGCGCTGGGCAATGCCTGCACCAGATTCAAGGTCTTTCTCTGCTTCTGACCCTGCAGCTGCGTTCCCAGCTCTCGCTGTCTCACTACAGGCAGTGTAGGGGACACACAGCTCAGGCACCTGACCCCAACTGACCAAGGGAGTATTTCATTCCATAGTGCGTAATGCTCGGGGCACAGGCGGGGGGGGGGCCGGGGAGCCGTTACTCTCTCTCTTACTCTCTTGCTCGTTTACTTCCTGTCACTTGCTGACCCTCTCCCTGACTCCTGCGTTTACCTGCTCTGGTAACTCCTGTGCTGGCTCGTTCGTGAGGGAGTTGGAGGGTTTGTTTATAGTTCTCCCGGTCGTGCTATCGCTGACAGGGTTTGCCCAGAATCTGCTGCGACAGCTCTCGGGCTCTGACTGTCACTACTCAGCATGTGGTTGTGCACTGGTCAGTGGCTGGTGAGCAGCTGTATCATATGCTTTATTTTATAGTATTTTAATTACTTATTATTAGTAGTATTTGTATATATTCATTTACATTCAATTAGTAAATAGTTCTTATCTCAATTTTACGAGCTTCCTTGTCTTTTTCCTCCGATTCTTCCCCTCTGCTGGAGGAGGGGAGGGGAATCTGTGAGAACTTCTTTGTGGTATTTTGCTAGCCAGAGTTAAACCACAACAGAATATAATTAAAATGGTTTACTGAAAGCTTTGAGAAGACAACAATCACACTCCGATGTTCAATTATTAGCAGGTGAAAAATAATCCAAATAAATCAGTAAAATGGCTATGAATGTGCTTAAATCAGTTCTGACCAAAAAAAAAATCTCTGCATTGGACTTGGCATATTTAGTCTAATTAGATTAAAAAAAAAAAAGGAAATAGTAAAAATACTTCTAATGGTATAAAAAGGGTGCTTCCTACTGGAGAAAGGAAACCTATCTCCCCACATCCCTGTGAGAGTACAACTGGTTTTTGCACAACACTTTCTGAATAATATGTCAACAGCTTGTAGAACAAATTATTAGACATATGTAGTTGTTAGTATGAATTTTAAGATGTTTAATAGCCTTCATGTTACTGCATTCAGTTCTTCCAAAACGCAGAAGAGGCTGCTAGAGCACCACCCGGCAACACCAGCCATTTAGCAGATTTTGTGGTTTTACAGCCACAGGTCCACTCCATTGAACGTTACTCCACACAGGGTTTTGGGACCCTCAGGGATTATTGAAAACAAATAATGAAATCAGGATGAACAACCTCAGGATGTATGAAAACAGGCATCACCAAGAAAAATTTTCTTTTGCTAAACCTTCTTTCTCTGCATATAGATAAAACCAAAAATCACTTATAGATGTTTATGAAAAGACCTGCAGAAACCACAGTATCACCTACTTTACCATCACTCTGAGAAAAGCCCTCACTTTCTGCAAATAACACCCATGCGGAATTGACCCCAAGACTGAAGAACTCAAGCTTCTGAAGGCCTCAGTCTTTCTACCCCAGGGAAACAGACCCCACCATGAATTCTTAACCAATGTATGCTGTGTTTTGGCAAGCACAGATACTACCTGGTGAACAGCTCCTGGAAAGAGGAATGGATCCAAAATAGGCCTCAAAAAAAAGATGAAAACCAAAAGAAATATATCTTAAAAGGGGTGCAGAAATACACAGTATTTAAAAGAGGTGAGAAGGGTGGCATCTCTGTGGAAGCAGAAACAAAGGTAAGTAATTAGCCCCTGGGAATCCCCTCATAAATAGGAGCAGCAGTGTTCAAAAACTGATGGGAAAGGGAAAAAAGGCTGCACCGAACAGCAATAATGGTAATGAAGATACTCAGGTACCTGCAGTAGCTATGCAGCTTCTAGAAGCACAGCTCTGAGAGTAAAGTATCTGTCACAGATACTCCTCATAAGCAACTGCTAGAGAACAGGGGTTAGTTTCCAAATAAAACTCCTTCCAACTAAACACATTATGGAAACAATCAAGGTTGTCATTACCTTAAGAAAACGTCACTTCCTGGGCACTGCAAAAGATCCAGAAAAGATCCTTCCTAACGTAGAACAAACCTACCGTGCTGCCAGAGGAGATGAACTATCTAGAAGACAGATTATTTATTCTACCACTTCTCTCAAGATTATCACAGAGAGGAAGCAGAAAGCAATCTGTAGCACTCTGAAGAGGGTGCTTCTCCACTGAGATAGATAACAGAAGTTAAGAAATCATAAAAAAAAAGGTTCCAAGTGCTGAGATTCTGGTAAAAACTGATTCTCTCACATGAACTTCATTGTTTATCTTAACTCTGGTCTCCTGCCAACATTTATTTTTTAAATACCCTGTATCTATATAGCGTTACACATCAGATATTTACAAACAGCTCCCACTACACAGATTAATCAATTCTTTCTGCACTGTGAGTCTCTTCCTTTTACCTGTGAATGGGCCAAAAACATGCAAAATGTTTGGCACGGATGTGCCAAAAGGGATGACTAAATGGTCTTAGGTTTAAAAGACCAGCAAACTAAAGTATTGCCTTGAAGCTGCCGTGGCTCTTCTTCTCTTCTACTTTCTTTCTCCATGACTTCCAGACCTCATCCTCAGACCTTACCATCCCTATCTCCCCTGCCTTATTCATCCCATTCAGTTTTGCTTCAGCTGTTTTCAAAGATGTTTCATGTGTAGGGAAAAAAATTATGCTTCACTTAGCTGCTTTGCTCTCACAGGGAAGGAAGAAGCAAGGCAAGAAGCAGCCACACCACTACGGCCATAGCTCAGGTGAGTACAAAAAGCAAAATTCTCAGTCACTAAGTGCATCTGACCATTTATCAGGGTTCAAATATCACATTACTTCAGTCCAGCATCTGCAGACTATACCATATCCCTGCACTGAAATACACCTCCAGTGGGACAGCAGCATGGTACAACAGTGTACCACCCTACTATTTTGATTGGAGAGAAAAGGTAGATTTTCAAGAGGTTACTAACAAAGCAACTTTGTCCCTCCTTCCAGGTCCTGCACCACCACCTCCCTTGCACCAGGCCAAGTACTGAGCTGACCCCTCAGCAGGCCACTTGCTAATTTGATGAAAAGTAAACTTATCTAATCCAAAAAAAGGAAGAGTCTCCTGACAGTTTGCAAAAAGTTCTTCAGAAAAGTGAGAGCATTTATGCAATTCAGGTGACGGTGAAAAACAGTTTTGAAGAGCAGTGTGAAGGGAAACTCTCCTCTAATCACACATTCTCACAGCAGCATGGATCAAGTGCTTTGCACTCCTTCTGCGAAGTGAGGCTTGACAGCGGCTCTGTCACCTCACTGATCCCCAGAGATTCATGAGCACGCTGTGGTACCTCACTGCCAAACCTGCCAGGGGTCACACAACACAGAACCATTTCTGATCACTGGCAATTAAAGCTGGTGCTATAAAACATAATTCCTTCTGCTGGTGGGAGTACCTGGAGGAGAGTTATAGTTGAAGGAAGGAAGGTGTTCCAGCGCTGTATTGCTCATGTTATGAACAGCATAACATGTAAATTAAGGATAAATATTATGGTGGGCCTTGTACTGTCACAATGATGCAAGCTGAGCAGGTACATGCCACATGGCCTTCCTATCAGTGGAAGAGACGCTAAGACCCACTTATTGCTAATTTTAAGAATTATCCCCCTTTACTTGGCACTCATTAGACTACACCTGGATATGGCATTCAGTTTGAGGCCTCAAGGACAAGAAACATGTTGATAAAATTCAGTGGGTCTGGCAAAGAGCCACTGAAACAGTCAGGGAGCTGGAGCATGTGCCCTGTGAGGGGCAGCTGCGGGGAGTGGGACTATCCAGTCTGAAGAAGAGATGGCTTTGGGGGATCTGAGAGCAGCCTGCTGGTACCTGCATGGGGGTTATCAAGAAGACAGAGCCAGCCTCTTTTAGCAGGTGCACAGCAGGAGGAGAGAAACGGTCAGGATGTGAAAGAGGCGATGCTCTTGAAGCTGCTCTGAGTTGACAAAAGAAAAGAAGTTTTACCATGATGACAGTCAGGCATGGGTATTGGCAAAATTTCCACCCTCTGAGGTTTTTGAGACCCAATTATATAGAGCCCAGAGCAACCTAGTTGTGAATGCAGTGTCAATTATTCTTTGAGTAGGAGGCTGAACTAAACATCTCCTGAAGCCCATGAATTATTCTATGAAAATATCACACAAGAAAATTAAGAATTCCTGAAACTCTTTTTAGAAACCATAGAGAAAGAGACAAATTTTCACAATTTGTCACAAATTTCACAATCACCCAAACATAAATGGCAAAAATCCTGCCTAGAAAAAATGTATCATTTTGCACATATTTGTCATAAACAACAATATTCCATTTTCAGTTAGCTGGCACATTTACTCCTAAAAATAGCTTTGGAAGCTGGTCACATTCAGCACCTGGCTTCTTAGATGTGGCACTTCTGGCAATTGGAATATTTGTAGGCCACTTCTATACTGAGAGATTCACTTTCTGTTAGATATACCAAGCTGGTGTGTAGCTTTTGCCATTACCCTACAAAAGTATTACAAAAAAAAAAAATTAAAAAACCCAATGTCAGTCAGTGTATTTCCTGACATCAAGCTGAAGACCACCAACAAAGAGCTGGAGCTGTAAGAGCATTCCCAGTAAAGGCATGCAAGAATACAACATTTACTCTCCTCTCCCCTTCTCATTTGCTCTGCACCCTGTTAAGTCCATCAGCATGGCACCAACAAGCCAGCCTGGTGCATACAGAGGTATGTAGCAAATACAAAACCAAACACATCCACAGGCACAAAGAGAAAAGAGACAAAGCATAAAGAAGCATGCACAAACCAAGAACAAACGTGCAAGCCTCTCTATTTGTGGTATCTGGACTCAATTAGGCGGAGAGAGATGCAGATAAAAACCATGCCAAGTTACCTTCAATGGAATAAGAATAATGTGCTGGGCTGGGCTGGCTTGTGGTTAACCCTGTAGTGCAGGTAAGAACACTGTGCTGACTTGTAGATGGAGTCTGAATTAAACCACTTTCAGGTTTCATACCTGGCCACAGTGCACCTGAATCAGATAAATTGGACCAGTTACAAACAAATATGCTGGGACCAAACAGCATGCTGCTACCCCAGTTTAAGATTTTTGCTTGTCACAAAAGCAAGAAACAAATCATACATGGAAAATGTTTCATTTCTGCAATAGTAACTGCTGACTGTCAGGCTGTGCATGGATTAGAGCTGCTGACAAAACTGGCTGAAAAAGAGAAAATTAAAAGCACCAACAAGACCGATTTCCAAAGCTTTCAAATAAAAATCTGTTAGTGTCACATAAGATTCACTGCCACATTGGTGTAAACGAACTGCTAATCCTTCTGATATTTGGGCTGAGTTGCACAGCACTGCAAATGACCTCAGCTATGAGGCTGAAGTTGGTATATATTAAGGTCAAGGTCAATGCTTCCACTACTTCACTGGGCTTTGGGTCAAATATTTTAAAACACGCCACAAGTCAGTGATTTTCATGTAGTGACAACAGCAAATATAGACTTAAAAAAAAAAAAAAGGCGGGGGGGCAGGGTAGGGGGAGGAATCTAAATGTTTTCTTCTAGATTTCCTGCCATGCTGGAAAGCATTTGTAATAACACCGGGCAGAGCACAGAGACAGCAAAGTGACTGTAATTCATCTGTACAAGGCACAGAGAAGCAGTGTGGTTTCAGCTCAGCTCTTGTCTACTGCACTGACAGCGGAGCAAACAGCAGCCAACTGATGCAGCTCAGCTCAGGCCTGGTTCTTCAGGGCTCTTCAGGCTTTTACGTGTTTCTAGACCCACAGCCGAAGGCATTTATCCCTGGTCCTGGTTAGAAAGCAGGAATCGGTTGAGAGCATCTACTTAAAAACAAGCAGGAGTGTGCAAAGCAGAGGGACAAAGGACATTTGAAGCTAGACGCAAAGTTCAGGGCCAGCAGAAAGACCACCCTCCTTCTTCACCCCCCAAAAACCAGCACCAAGGCTGTGAAAGCCACCTGCAGCCGCTCCAGCAGGATCAGCCACAAGCTATGAGCTTTGAGTCTCTTACCCAGAAGAGATTGGAGACTTTACTGAGCTGGACAAGAGCAGCAACTCCAAGAGCTCACTCTGTGCTGTAGCTTTGTCAGAATTAAATTCTACGATGGCTCTTTGATTTATTTACATACCTCATCTCAAACTGTCACCTATGAGTCAAATTAAGTCATTCACCTATCTGTACAGCCCCACCACGGTTTCGATTCTTCAACTCTCAAGTTGTGTCTTCATTACTATTTCGAACTCCAAGAACCGTGATAATTAACAACAAAAAACATCACCCATTCTATGATGATTCCATGATGAAAAGGGGAAGACTGATTTAAGATTGTAGATATATTGCAGAAACTCCAGAATAAAATGCATGGGAAACAGATCCTCTGAGGAGGGTGGTAGTAGATGTCTTTGTTTTGTCTGGAAAGGGAATGCCACAATATTCAAATAGGTGAGGAGTTTTTAGAGGGGACAGTATCCAACAGTCCCTTACAGTTCAAGGCAGATGAACACGGAGTAGACAGCAACATAAGGAGACAGTCACAGGACACACAGAAGTGCCTAATAACCGTGACAATGAAACACAAACCAGGATAATTATCACACAAGGTCAGACCCACACGTCAGAGGTGTTTGCAGGAGCTGACTCTGGTTGTGTGTTAAGGCATCTTTCAGCCCCTGCTTTCCAGACTGTCTCTTCGTCATCTCCCAGTACAGACATGTTCTACTTTCCATACAGCAAGGCACACTCTTGGTTTGGTCCTTCCCTCTAGTTCTGCAAGGCAGCTTTATATACTAGTACAGCCTTGAAGAAGGCAGAGAGGAAGCCAGGCGAGGGGGAACAAGACCCCGCCACATTAAACAGCAGCACTGCAGCTGGGGCAGAAGAATGTCACAGGCCACACCTGCAAACAGGGAAAGGCCCCACACAGCACAGTCCATCACTTGTAGGTTTTGCTTGAGTTAATGTAAGCCACACATCTGCAGTGTTTCTGACACCAACTCACAGCCACTCATATGCCGCTTATATGTGGCATATTTTATTTTAATGTTTTAATAAAATTTCTCCAGACCACAAGTATGTCCCATGCAGAACAATGGACTATGCACTACCACAGAAGTATTACAGCACAGGGAGGGGGGACAAACTGGCAAATGCATAGGTCATATGTTCTCTGAAAGAAGTGACCTGACCTGAGTGATCTCACGACTACGTGTTTGTCAACTTGCCTGCATACTTAAAACACATCTGCTTCGTTCCAGTTAGATAATCCATGTTGCCTTCTTTTTGGTACAGAAATGAATATACAGTGGAAACTCAAGCAAACCCCTGGAACACGCCCTTTGATGCTGGTAAAATATCTGAACAAGCTGGCTAAGTCCTTACCTGCTCAATGGAGTTTTGTGAGCAGAAACAATTAGCAGAATTCCCTCTGCACTGCACATGTTCAGTCCTCTACCCTTTACCTGTCCATCACACCATGAAAGGTTAGTATGACTGAGCAGGTACCACTCCAGTACCTTTTCCATTACTGGAAATATGATTTTTAACATCTTCCTAGCACTTAAATTCAGACTAAAACTTAAGGTATCTCACAGAAGACCTCAGAATCAATACAAAGTTATTTCAGTAACTGACCACATTTCAGAACATGTTTAACAGACAGAAGTTCCTATGAAGTCAGCAGAAAATGCTCATCTCTTGCCTAGGTCTTCAGAAGAATTTCTACTCATAGAATCATAGAAT
>NW_010247910.1:0-2474 GCF_000690775.1 Eurypyga helias
CAAACCAGTCTATGATTCTATTATTCCCACACTATTCCTACTACACATTTCTTATACTTCTGCAGTGTGATTCCTCTAGACTCTAAAGTCCCATGTTCTGAGGTGCAACAGAAAACCACTCTTCTACAATATTTGTATTTTATTCTTCTATTGTTTGGGATTTATTGCTCATGTAAATTCCTCTCTTTTTTTCTGAGGTGCAGCACAAACAGCTGCACTTCGTAGTGGTGCTCATTCACCTGCATTTTACTGAAAAAGTGTTCTGCTGCTGTTGAAACTGCACACCACTAAAATGAAGCTGTTTTGTAACGGGTGGCTCTCCTGATCAAAGCTCCGCTGTTTTTTTTATGAAGCCATATGCCTAAGACTGTATGCAAATGAGAATTTAGTTTTTTCTTGAATGTCCAAAAAAGATAGTAGCTTGATTTCTGTGCACTAGGCACTGAAAACCATGCAGAAGGGCATGCACAAGGTTTGCTGTTAATGCTGGTTCAGTTTCTAGAAGTAGAAAACCATTCACTACCAAAGGGACACAAATAAGTATGCCCTCTTTGTTGTGTGAGTGTCATAATCTTGATTCCATGACTGGAAAATTGTTCACATTTTTTTCTGAAGTCCGTCTTTGTTTTAAATCACAGAAATGTGATTAAAATTTAAAAATATTACAATAACATGCATTTGTGTTCTGTAATCTTCCTGGGTGTAATCTTGTGCTGTCCTCCTCCCCTTCAAAGTACCTCTAACTCATATTGCGTAGTCTGAAATGTCTGCTGCAGGAGAAAAATAACATAATCATCAAGCTCTCCAGTTTACTAATGAACATTGTCGGTATATTGTGCAGTGCTGTCACAACTACTTGTGGTAGCTGAGGGTTCCTATAAATTCAGTTATAGCAGAAATACCAGAGTCTTGTCTTTGTTGATTGATTGCCAAGAAAAACATCTAATGGCTGTAGAGTTTTCCATCTGACAGTCAAATGCAATGCAAAAGGAGCACACACAATAGCATCAGATGTGTGGAGTGGTGATATATTAGCAATAACATGGCAATAACCACATGTTGGACAGATTTTTATTTGTAAGACTTATGCCAGCACAAGGTCAGAAACAAACTACCACAAGATGCCTACAGTATAGATGAGTACAGCTTTAAAAAAATCTGATAAAGTGGCTGAAATTTGATATGTGATGTGTACTATGTAACCACTTGTTCTCCACTAAGCTCCTTTGCTGTAAGTGGAACATACAATTTTAAGCAGAGTAAAGCCCTAAAGATCTTAACAAACTATATCTCTGAAGTAGCAATTTAAGATGACAGAGTGAAGAATTCTGTTTCCCAGTGTAAAAAAAACCTACCTGTGTCATACACAAACAGTAAAATTCTGTATTGAAATAGATAAATTCAAAAGGCAGAAATATAGGCATTGGCAGGTAATCTGGTGTCCACTTTTTTGTCCTCTTTTTTTTCACATGGTCCTGACATGACTTTTTCAGATATGTGAAAAGGAAACTTACTGGAATCAGGAAAAAAAACCCACCTTGTCAAGAACAACTATCCCTTGTGCTGAAAATTCAGGTTATACAGCATATCTTAGAAGTTTTTAGAACAGACTAATTGGAAAGAATGTTATTTTTCAGCATTTGCTGACAATTAGAAAACAGGTAGGTAATGTCAAGTTCTTCATCTGGAAAATCAAAGAGGAACAGCTCTTTCTGCCTCAGAGTGCACATGATGATGTTCTCTTATCAGCTGCTGGGAAAGATCATCTTCAGTGTTGCTTAAAAAATTTGCATCTAGTTGAGTGCATATCTAGCATTTCCTGAAGTAAGGGCTCTATGATCTAGAAAAAAGCTGATGATCTCATCGTTCCAATAATAAACTTAAAATACTAAATTATGCATCATTTCCCTCTGATTATGAATTTCAAAGAATATGTTTCTATTGTGTGTGTGTTCACTGTGTTACACTGCATTCCCCTGTGTACTTTGAAAACAAGCTATAAAGTCAACTATTAATTATTAGTATTGTAATTAGAGTAATCATAATCAAATAAATATAATGGAGAATGTAACGAGTAGCAAAAAATGGGACTGACTATGGATCCAAGTTCCTACAGAGGTAGATGTTCCTGTGCTGTCTGAAAACAATTTCTTTTTGGTGTCTGGCTGTCTCTTTCAACACATCTTGCACATTGAGGAAGTATAAAAATCAGCATGAGAGTGGGTATGTTGTTGAAACACAAGAAAAACACATTATATTTGTTGTCTCAATATTGTTTGGCTTCTAATCTCTCCTTCTCCAATCTTCTCCATTAAGTGGGCAAGAGATGTTTAAAATCTGTTCAGGATCAAAGGGTTTGAGTTTCATCATCCATAATATTTGGGTATTGTCTCAGTCTTTGCTTTCCTATCCTACTGTCATGGTTTAACTCTGACTGGCAAAATACTATGAAGGTGCTCTCACAAATCCCCCCT
>NW_010247911.1:0-968 GCF_000690775.1 Eurypyga helias
TGGCTGAACCCAGCACAGGGGGACACAGTGGCCTTTGGAGAAATAGGTGGTTGCTTTCCAGGTTATTGGGGCAGCTAGGAAAGAAACCACCGCTTTGCTTCAAAGGTGCCTTCACACTAATAAATTAATTCAGCAGCAAAGCCCGTGAAGGCTTGGGCTCCATCCCAGGTCCAAACAGAGTCCCTTCAGGTGAATCATCCCTGTCCCCATGTCCACCTAACTCAACTGCCAACTCACTGTCTGGCTTTTCTCTCAGCACAGTGCTGCATAGCTGCCTTCATCGCCCTCTTCTTCACACGTTTTTGGCTGGTCAGTGCCCTCTATGCTGCCTGGTGGTTCATAGACAAGGAAAAACCCAGCAAAGGTGGGAGACGGATCCATGCTCTGCGGAACTGCGTCGTCTGGAGGTACATGAGGGACTATTTCCCCGTCACGGTAAGTGCCACTGATCCTGTCGGCTCTTAGGAGATTCAGGGACCAACTTTGTCCTTGGTGTCTGAAGGCAAGTCTGAGGCCAGCAGTTGTGGCATGGGGTGCTTGGAGGTTGTTATGTTGAAGGGTTGTCTTCCCAGCTCCCACATTAGTAAAAGACACAGAAAAAATGTAGACCACCTTTTTTACAAGGGCATCCTTTAATCATCTGCCATTTGTGAGCACATAAGATCCACTCAGAAATTGTAGGAGAGACCCAGACAGCATTTTCGTGCCACCTCTGGACTCGCTTCAACAGGTTGATGTGCCCATGTGGGTTGTTATAACATGTAATACAATTATGCTCATAACAGGATCATAAGATGCTCCGAGGGCTAGAGCCCCTCTGCTATGGGGACAGGCTGGGAGAGTTGGGGATGTTCAGCCTGGAGAAGAGAAGGCTCCGGGGAGACCTTTGGGCCCCTACCAGTGCCTGAGGAGGCTACAAGAAAGCTTGGGGGGACTTTTCTAAAGGCAGGGAGTGACAGGACAAGAGG